>NC_048595.1:247676239-247793739 GCF_003668045.3 Cricetulus griseus | reverse complement strand
GTGTGTGTGTGGTATGTGGTGGTGTGTGTGTGTGTGTGTGATTCGTGGTGGTGGTGTGTGTGTGTGTGGTATGTGGTGGTGTGTGTGTGGTATGTGGTGGTGTGTGTGTGGTATGTGGTGTTGGTGTGTGTGTGGTATGTGGCGGTGGTGTGTGTGTGTGGTATGTGGGGGTGGTGTGTGTGGTATGTGGGGGTGGTGTGTGTGGTATGTGGTGGTGGTGTGTGTGTGGTATGTGGTGGTTTGTGTGTGTGTGTGTGGTATGTGGTGGTGGTGTGTGTGTGTGGTATGTGGTGGTGTGTGTGGTATGTGGTATGTGGTGTGTGTGTGTGGTATGTGGTATGTGGTGGTGTGTGTGGTATGTGGTGGTGGTGGTGTGTGTGGTATGTGGTGGTGGTGTGTGTATGGTATGTGGTGGTGGTGTGTGTGTGGTATGTGGTGGTGGTGTGTGTGGTATGTGGGGGTGGTGTGTGTGGTATGTGAATGTGGTGGTGTGTGTGTGGTATGTGAATGTGGTGGTGTGTGTGTGGTATGTGAATGTGGTGGTGTGTGTGTGGTATGTGGTGGTGGTGTGTGTGGTATGTGGTGGTGTTGTGTGTGGTATGTGGTGGTGGTGTGTGTGTGGTATGTGAATGTGGTGGTGTGTGTGTGGTATGTGGTGGTGTGTGTGTGGTATGTGGTGGTGTGTGTGTGGTATGTATGTGGTGACGGTAGTGCTGGATGCATGTGAGCATGCAGCAACAGGCCAAGTAGAGGCCAAAGGAAGCTGTTGAATGCCCTCCTCTATCACTTTCCTCCTGTTGCCCCATCTCCACTCCCCATGCACAGCTTTTTATGTGGGTTATGGGGTTTGATCTTGGGTCCTCATGTTTGTGGAGCAAATTCTCTTACCCACTGAACCATTTCCCTAGCAAAATTTTCCTAAATGTAACATTTAAGGAGAAATGGAGCAGTGGGGGAAAACATTCTTCTGCAGATTAAGTTCCTGGGATCCCAAAGGGCTGCCTGCACATCTTTAACTGGAAAACTTCCCCATGGGATCTTTTCCCTGGGTCAAGAGACTTCATTTTATCACAGATTTTCACATCCACTGACATATATGTGAAATGACAATATGAGTTTTCTTATTCTGAGGTCTGACTATATAGTTCAGTCTGACCTTGAACTCACAAACCTCTTGTCTTAGCTTCCCCAGTATTGAGGTCACAAGTATGTACCACCACACTTGGGTCCAGTGCTGGAATTTCCATGTATTGTAGGATCCCAGTGGGTAAACTAGCAATGAGATGGGCAGAATAGAATATTTGATATGTAGAATCCACCCAGGTGACTTTAGGTATAGACAACAAGACAGGAATGCTAGGGGTCACCAAAGTAAATTTAGGTTTACAGAGTAGCTCCACTGAAACTATGCTTCCAGGTTTGTATTGTAACTCAAGGAAATTCTAGATACTGTGTTTACTTCCCTTCTTACGTGGTTCCTGGTGCTATATTGCTAGCATATTTTCTTCTGTGAAGGCAGTCCTGTGTGGTAGTTTATCATAGAAAAGAAGGGACTCCCAACAACAAGGCCAACAATACATAGATTCATATATAATACATAAATGGAGAGATAGCTGATATAATGAAAACAGATAAATTAAATGGGGAGGGGGGATATTTAGTTTCTAATTGAACTAAAAGATCACTTAGACTGATTCCAAAATACGTCTCTGAAGACAAAACACGTCAGTTTCAGAACATATTATTTACTTTCCAGGAGAGTGACATTTCATCATTTAGCATATTTTTGAACAGATATTTATTGAACACTGACATTTTCTTTTTGGTCTAACACAAATAACACTGTACTCATAAATCTATGTAAGCTATATGAGATAATTTATAAAACATCTACATTTACTTATACTTAATGCCTCTAGATGACTTTTGAAAATGCAACCAACTTAAATATTTCGAGGATTGAATTAACACTCAATTCCTAGAAGTTAATTATGATATTTAGTCCATGTTTTAGAGTTGACCTGTCAATTAGGAATTAAAAGATAAATATATTTATACATATATATATATATGAGGCAAAAATATGATTTACAAAAACATCTGCTATGTTTTGTTTTCCTTACCTGAAATCTTTTGGTTGTTGGGGTTTTCTATTGAATTTGACAGTGTAAGATGAGTTGTGTCTTTTTACAGAGCTATGCAGTCTTCAGTGTTTTTACAGCATCGGTTACTACAGAAATGATACTTCTTGTATGTCTTGTCTCGAAGGGTGGACAAAATAAAACAACTGAAAACACTACAACAAATGGTAAATGATGAAGAATTTACAGTACAAAAAACAGTGTAAAAAGGAAGACAAGTTTAAATATTGTTGTGTAAGAAAGTGACGAAAATAATACGAGGATGAGAATAAGTAAAATGATAGGCTGGAACATCTGGGAAGGCAAATGGAGAGACAAGGAGAAGCGTTAATTAGTAATCATCTTAAACCTTACATTTGTATCAACTTACGAAAGCACTGACTCAAATACAGATACTCCCCCAATTAGACCTGTATTTCAAATTCTTAAAATACTTCTTTATAAACAGCACTTTTTCTCACTCTGATAAATATCTACCTCCCCCCAAGAGTGTAGCTGAAAACACCACATGCTGGGTATTCAAAAACCTGCAAAATGAAAACCAAAGCTGGTACCATAACATACTAAATAGAAAAGAGTAGCATTTAACATTGTGAAAGCCAATGGGTTCCATCATAGTTTCCCCCGCCACAGCAAAGCATTGCAACATGCAAGATAAGCGATGGGGCTGTGGTCAACAGGCAAGTAATCTAATGTCATGCGACTGCGCATAAACTGGGTTTTAAACACCCGTGTCTCGAGTGTGTTCAAAGCCATGCATGCTGTTGTACTTCGGTGGGTTCTCCAATGGACACGGGACATCAGGCTGCTGCAAGGGATGGTACTGCCTGCTTGGTTCCATAAAGATCTCTTATGTGATTAACGTGGCCTTGATCTTTCAGTGGCCACCATACCTGGCCAAGGCTGTTGAGTCCCATTCATCCGGTATGCCTCTACAAGTCAGCAGGGAAATGCTGCTTTCCCCTGTGCTGGAATACTTATTATTATTTCTTTGAATTAATATTGCCTTAAAGCTATGCTACAAACTTCTCACTGTGGGTCTCCACTATTGGACTAAGGGTGTTCTAACTAGAACTAACCACTGTGTTACTTCAACTTAGGTAGAGGGGTAGCTTGTATCGAATAATCTTGTTTAATTCGGGGAAAAAATTAGACAGGATATCACTCTGCAGCCTTGGGGGCCTATAACCACAGAGAGCCACCTGCTTCTACTTCTCCCAAGTCCTGGGATTTGAGGGGTGCACCACTTCCCCCCGGGTTATTTAGTCATTTTTTTTATGATCTTAAACTCATTTTGGACCTTGCTCACAAACCTCAAACACTTGAGGTTTCCTATTGAGGACCTTTATGCCGGCCAACTTGGTAGGGAAATACTGAAAAATTGACCTTTTAAGATGATAATGTGCATTAAAAATCGTCAGTCATTATGCAAAACCCGATTGTGTCAGTGTTAAATTTCCCCTTCAAATAGATCAGGAAGGAATAATTGTTAGTGATCTATCAGGTTTCAGGAACCCCTGCCTGGTGGAACACACTGCGAAAATACAGGGGCCTTTCAGGGCTTTAAAGCCCAGCAAGGCTATGAGATGGAGCTTCCCTAAAGTGAGATGTGAAGTCGGGGTTGAAGACGCCCTACAAGGGACCGCAGCTCCATAGGCCATCGCCAAGGCTCGCAAAAGGCAGAACTGTACCTGACTCACGGATATGGGCTCCTCGGCGCCGCGGTCATCTGCAGACTTGGGTACTTCCAGGCGGTCGATGAAGGTCTGCAGCTCCTTGCGGAAAGCCTTCATCTGCGCGTTGATGCGGTAGAGCAGCTCGTGCTCGCGGATGCGGCTGCCGTCGTCCTCCTCGTCCATGAGTCCGAACAGGTCCCCATTGGCCACGTAGATGCGCGCCTCAGTGATGATGGTGCTCGTGTCTGCGATGAGCCGATCGATGGTCTTTCCCAGGCGCTCGGCCTCGGAGCGGATGTCCTTCATCTGCTGTCGATCGGAGAAACTCTTGGGCCAGGGCCCGGGCGCGGGGTAGAAGGAGCGGGTGGGAGTGAGGGAGCGGATGTTCCGCACCTCCTCCGAGTCGCTCTCACCGCCAATAGGCCCTTCGCGCTTGCGATGGGGAGGCCGGGAGTCATCATCGCTTTCCTTCTTGCCCGCGTCGCTCTCGGCGTCGCTGTCGCGGGGGCTGCCACGGATACCTAGATGTGAGGCCAGGTCGTAGCGCTGCATGTTGGACATGAGCACGCGGTTCTCGTACTGCAGCTGCATGACCTTGCCGCTCAGCTCGTTTATCTGCAGGCGAGCTGCCTTCAGCTCCTCCTGAAGGGCCTCGGTCTTGGCACTGTCGTGGTGCCTGGAGCTGTCGTGGCCGCTGGACTTGTACTTGTACTTGTTCAGCTCCGCAGTGATGCGCTTGTTCTGCTCCTCCAGGTCTGCCACGTTCCTTCGCAGCAACTCGGTCTCATCTTCCACTAGCTGCAGGTGCTGTCGCAGCTCGGACAAGGACTCGCTCTGCTCCCTCATGAGGGGATTGGCCGAGCCATTGAAGTCATCGCCCCTCAGGTCGTCCAGTTCTGCCTTCAGGCCTCGGTTCTCTACCTCGAGTTCCACTATTTTCCTGCCCAGGATGTTGGCCTCTTCCTCCACCAGCCGCAGCCGCAGCTTGAGCTCTGCCTCCCTGGTGCTGGGAGGCCCCCCAGCTTCTCCTTTGGGTAAAGGACTGTCCAGATCTCCATAGAAGGATCTGTACTTCTGAAGTTCATGCTCAAATCTGTCCTTTTCTTTATCAATCTTGGCCATTTTCTTCCTCATCAGGGCAGCCTCTTCCTTAACGAACTGCAGCTGGCACTTCAAATCCTCATTGTCCTCCTCATTAGGGGAAAAGTGGGGGGAGAAGACAGGAGGTCATTTCTTGGCAAATAGAGAAAACAACCGAGAAAGGACATCTGCAAAAATAATTTCTTTTCTTAGAAATTAGCACTTAATGTCACAAATAGAGGTGTGTGTTTTCTCCACATCACTTACATCTTTGTCCACTTAGAAATTAAGGTAGTATAGCTGGGCAGTTGTGGTGCACCCCTTTAATCCCAGCACTCGGGAGGCAGAGGCAGGTGGATCTCTGAGTTGGAGGCCAGCCTGGTCTACATCGCGAGTTGCAGGACAGGTTCCAAAGCTACATAGAGAAACCCTGTCTTGAAAAAAATTAAGGTAGTGTGTTCTAGAAACCAAATGAAAGGAGAATAGGAAAAGTGGGAAAGCTTGCTCGCCACTATTCAGGGACTGTTATATGTGCTTGTGATATTTTGTTTGTGATCTAACAATGAAGCTTGCTTGAAGATCAGAGAAGTAAAGGAGCCAGCCACTAGAGAGACTTCTTAACTCCAGAGAATCCTCAAACCAAATAGGCAATCCTGTCTCTACGAAACCTCGGACTGAATCTCTGAGATCCTGTTTCCACCTGCTCTCTCTATCCAGCCACATCCCTTCCTGTCTCCTCCCTAATGGTGGGATTAAAGGCATGTGACTCCCAATTACTGAGATTAAATTTGTAAACCACCACCGTTTAGGCTCTGTTTCTCTTTTAGACCAGATCCATTCTGTGTAGCCCAGGGTGGCCTTGAACTAACAGGGATCCATCTGCCTCTTTCTTGAGTGCTGGGATTAAAAGTGTGAGCCACCACTTTTAATGGCTAACTAGTGTGGCTAGCTCTGCACTCTGATCTTCAGGCAAGCATTGTTTCTTAAAACACAAACAACTGCTGCCCCACTAACTGCTCACCCCACTAACTGCTGCCAAGCATTTCACAGTCCTCTCACCAATGTTCTTTTTATTTTGAACCCCCTCCCCACACACAAACTGCCCTAAATGTAAAATCTGTTTGCCCTAAGGAACATGGAGTAACTTTACACTCACTCACTGCCATTTATTGAACATGTGTGTGAACCAGATGCTCTTCAGCTCTTTACAAAAAAGACTTGATTTAATAGTCAGAATGAACGTACAATTAGGAATCAATTTTACATTCCTTCTTGATATTCTCCCTGGGTTAAAGGTGTTGGGTGGCTGGCTCAAGGCTACACAGTGGGAGAGAAGAAATCTTGTCTATGGCTTCCATCTTATGTTGTCAGAAAACAATCTTCCATCTATTGCTATTTGAAGGAAGTTTGTTTCAAAGCCCACACAAAAGGAAAAGTCTCACACAAAATGATCAATGAGCGGTGAAACTGGTAGGCACTCTGCATGGTTTTTGAAATAAGATGCCCTGTCATCTGCTAAAATGGATAGAGATTACTGTGCCTGTTAAGTCATAATTCTGGTGAATCCTCTCATGCATTCTTACTCTGGCCTCCAAAGCCTAATCATCAACTAAACTGAAATACTAACAAAGAAATAGACCCCTCTCTTAAGAACATTCATAGAAGTTCTTATTATGTCTGTAGTGGTTTGAAGGATGGGCCCATAGGCTCACAAGTCTGAATACGTGGTCACCAGGGATAGAATTATTTGGGAAGGATTAAGAGGTGGAGCCTTGTTAGAAGATCTGTGTTACCAAGAGATAGTTTGGGGGTTTCAAAAGTCTCAGGGCATCACCACTGTACTCCCTCTGCCTTCTGTTTGTGGACCAAGATGTGAGCTCACAACTGTGCCTGATTTGTCCTGCTATCATGAACTCTAACCTTCTAAAACTGAAAGCTCAGTTAAATGCTTTCTTGTGTAAGTTTCCTTGGTCATGATATCTTATCAGAGCAATGCAAAGGTAACTAATACAGTGTTCAATAATATCTTTCCGAAGATCATTTCTCAAAATTCACTTTGGTGTCCTTATTTATATGAACAGCTCTATTAGTAAATAACCAGATAGGCAGATATAGATAGATAGATGATAGGTGATAGGTAGTTAAAAACAGTATATTCTGTGGAATCCAGGGCCTAACAATGCTATGCAAATATTCTGCCAACCAGCAACATCCTTAATCCTTCTTTTAAAGATTGAAAGAAACAACCCTTCTTTACTTAGACTTCTGAGACACGGTTTTTGAGATGCACTCTGATAAAGAACTAGGGGGGATGGGTTTCTGGTAGAGAGGTTCTGGAAGCAATGGTCAAAAGGTGTAGATCTTTTGCCCTCCTAACTCCTAATGAGAGAAGGAAGGGTCGGAGAGCTGCCTGCAATGCAGAGGCTGAACCCCACACTCCTTCTGCCTCTATGGGCTCACACAAGCCACCAGAGAATCTGGAAATTTCACCTCTTTATAGATGAGAAGGTTTATCATGGCAGAGCACAGGTTAGCAGGCAGCAGAGCAGAATCTATATTCAGGCTGATTGCAAAAGTGACATTTTTTGAGCTGTTTCTAGAATAGAAGTGCAAATAAGGAAACTAGGGCAGTGGGTAAAGTTGAAAAACTAGGATGTGTTGCCCTCTATTCTCCTTGAGAAACCATGCATGAGCACTGAGGGGGATCACAGAGGGCTGAAGTGCAACATATTTCAGTAATGCACAGAGTGGAGGCTGAAAAGATACATTACAGAAAGCTTCCATGGGAGAATCCAGTCCACAAGAAGACTGAGAAGCAGCTTTGCAAGAGGTTCTTGAGATCAAGGGCATCTTACAGTATTTAAGACCACAGCAGCCGAAGATGAAAAAAATAACTCTGCAGTTCTGAACTTTAGGGTCTTTTTGGTGGATTCTATTGATGACTTCAGGTACAGAAAGAACAAAGAGGAATGAATTCTGTGTGACAAATATGGATTTATGTATTACAAAGACAACATTATAAATCCATAAATCCATAAATGCTGTCTTTGTAGAACAGCATTGAACAGAGACTGTATAAACATCTACCAGTGGCCATGTGGAATATCAGGGCTGAGATCATGAACATTTATACTCTAAGACCTAAAAAAATCTCATATTTGATCATAGGATATAAGGACAAGATGTCTTAATTCAATAACCAAAGCTATTGAAACAGTTATGGAGGCAACGAAACCAGAGGGGAAAAGAAAGGCACAGGGACAAGAAAAGCTCAAAGCTTTGGCAGGTCATGTAGTGTTGTAGGATATTTGTACACTGTGTGAAGATGTGTTGCTGTGATTGTTGTAAGAAACAACTGAATGTCCAACAGCTAGGTAGAAGGTATAGGCAGGACTTCCAGGGACAGAGAAGACTCTGGAAAGAAGAAAGTTGGAAATGCCAAGAGACACAGAGCAAGAGGAGAGGTAATAGCCACAAGCCACATGGCAGAGCATAGATTAATATTAAATGGTTAACTTAAGTATAAGAGCTAGTTAGGAGCAAGCCTAAGGTATAGGCCAAGCTTTCATAATTAATAAGAAGCCCCTGTGTCATTATATGAGAGCAAGTGGGGCAGAAGAAACTCATTAAATATGGCACCCAGTGTCGGGGCATGTATTTCCATATAGGACCTGAGAAAGCTTTAAAAAGAAAGGTTCCAAACACACAAACCTGTAGCCAGGTGTGGCTTCGAGTCCTGCAGTCTCTCAGGTGGACCACAGAGTGCAGAGATGTAGCTCCCTGCTGCTTGCCCCATAGTGCCATGTGCAGAACAGCATGGCAGGTTTAAGGTTTGGCTCACACGGTCAAAAAATGCAATAGTTGCTTAGTAAAGCATGGTCCAGGTTGAGAAAACCTCTGAACGGATTACAGTATGCTTTAAAAGGTGATTAGGTACTGAAAAAAGAAAAGGGAATGGATATAGACAGTCATAGAAAAATAGTTTAAAAATAATGTCTTCTAAAAAAGAGTAAAGTAATATTTTTAAAAATGAGCCATGTAAAGATAAGAAAGATTATAACACGGGATTTTGGACCTTATGTGGTGCTTTGGTAATGACAGCTGCTGAGAGACATTGAATTATAAAAGGGACTGCTGAATTAAACAAGCCTATATACTTTAGGGATGTCTTGGTTTCAGAATGGAAGTTCAGAATGGAAAATATGTTGCTTTGGGGGAAAGGCTTTGCTTTTGTTTCCACAGGAAATGGAAAGTAGTGATTTCCTTCAAAATTAGTAGAGACAAGATTTGATCTGGAATGACCTACTAAAAATCTTGACTAAAGACATAAAGAAATAAGGCAAAGAAAGTATAAGACAGGTGACATATATGCTGATCCTTCTAGTATGGGGAGAGCTCTGAGACTAGTTGAGTCATGATAAATCTTGTTGGCTACAGAGTCCCCATGACTTATTATTACATGCCATCACTTCATATGGCATGGATAGAGGTTTGGTTATAAGTCCAAACAGATTTATAGAATTGACAGATAAGTCTTACCTGCTCAAACATAAAACAGAAAATCTTAGGCTGATTTTTGCAAGTCACACCTTCCATACTTGTGTTAATACAGATATATGTTACCTTTAAAAGTTTATGTGTTTTCAGAAAAAAAGGGACCTGACACCAGTAAAAACAAGTAGCCCAGGTGATCCATCCTCTTAGAATGTCTCTGTTACACTTTTTTCAAAATTCTGCATCCAGAACAATTTCAAAGCTGCTAGCCAATATGGTCCAGCTTCACAGACTCCTCTAGCCAGGACTTCAGATAAGCTCTATACTTTCCCATCACACAGAGACTGGACAACAAAGGTTACAACTAGTTTCCCCAGGACTTCGCCATTATCTAAACTTGCTCAGGGTCCCCTGAAGATGCTGTTGCTCCCAAAGTAAAAACATGATGCACACATTTGCAAGAGGTGGGATGGGTGGTTTTTGGTTGTTCGGGGGAAGTTTATCATTATTTAAGTGGGTTGATTACAAGTTGTTATTGGTAGGAAGATAAAACAAGGAGATTAAATTCTAGGATCTTGTTCTGAAAAGAAAAGGGGGGATATAAGAATGATAGGATAAAAGGGTAGATTATTAAATTTGATTTAAACTAAAAACAACCATTAATCTGAAATATTTTACATTGGTATGAATTTTTATATATTGATAAAAATTTAAGGTTATTTTGTCATATATATATATGTGTGTGTGTGTGTGTGTGTGTGTGTGTGTGTGTGTGTGTGTGTGTGTGTGTTTCTAATCTTATTTAAAGTATTGTACCTTTGCAGCCCATTTAAAAATATAATGTATGATTAAAAGAACAGGTTAGTAGTTAGTCATCTATAATAATCAAACTTGCACTTACGTTAGGAATGTTTTCAAGATTAAACAGAGATACAGTTTAGATACACAGATGGTCATCAATCCCTTTAGAGACCTACAGAATATGTAATTTAAAATGTTTTAATAATGTAAGGCTTTTCATGTCAGTGAAACACGTCTACTCCTGGCAGCACTAATTAACTTCAGAAAAGATTATGGGCATCAAAGAACCTCCATATGGACTTTGCTTTTCTTGTGTCAAAACTAGTCATCTGGGCAAGGAACTGCCCTTATCTTGAATGCTGATCGTAGACTATCCAAACTGGACAAAAGAAAGTGATGGCCAAACTTTGCCAGACAAGGTAGGACAATAATAAATTCCTGCTTCACAGAAAAGTCTTTCAGATATTCTAGGGCTGGAGATGTTCCAGAGGAATCTTGGGTGGCTTTCCAGGCAGTCAGCTATCTCTATCATTTCTATAGTTTTAGAAGCCGCTTGCTCTGCACTTCCTGTTTACTCAGATAATAATATATCCTTCTCAGATCTCTGATGGGGTTAAAGATGAGATATAGTTACAGTTTTCCTTGCTACAAAATTCAAAAAAAGAAACTCACAAAAGAGGTGTAAGGTGTATAAGCTTGAGAGATATAAAAGCTTAAGTTACTTATCTAAGAAAATGTTTTGAGGTTTAAAAAGATAGTTCTGGGTTGGTAATACAAGTGTAGGATAGGAAACTATGTACAAAACTTTGAACTCACCAAGACAGGATAAATAACAAAGTTTTTTTTTCTGAATTTGCCAAATGCAAATTGACTGGACATTGTGAATGTAATGTAATTCTTTTTTTTTCAATGTTCAGTTTCCTTTAATGACCCCCATCTCCCTTGTAGGGTAGGTGCAGGCAGCTAGGCGATGGCAAGACATGTTCACTTGAAGATCTTGCCTTGATTGAAGTTTTTGCCCACATGCTGGAAGGCCCCCTCCCAGGAAAAGTATTCTCGAACCAAGGTCCGGGTCTCCTCGCTACCAGGATCTAGTTTCCGCCACATATACGACTCGTAGTCCACCTGCCAATCTGGACTCAGCGGAAAAGCAAGCTCTTGGCCTTGGAAGACCCAAACGCCAGAAATGGAGCTGCTATTGTTGGTTCCAAAGAGGATGACACTAGCAAAGGCATTCTTCCTCAGTTTGTCCAATCGCTAGAACATCCCAGTGATGAGGTTGCAACTCATGAAGGTCTGAATGAGCTCTTCAGGGAAGCGGTACTCAGCATACCACAGCGACCAGCCATCCTTATCAAAGTGCTCCCAAAAATATGGCATCGCCACAGACAGTGTGTCCTCATTGGAGTACTTCCACTTAAACTCATCCAACACGAAGGTACTCTTGGGTAGGTGAGCAAAGGGGTCCTTGGCCTTGTGCTCAGCAGCGAGTGCCTGCTCACACTCGTCCATCTCCTCCTCAGGAGCTGGGGCAGCTGCCTTTTTTTCTTCTTTCCGCTCAGCCTGGGGCTTCTGTTTCTCTTCTCGTGAACCCTTTTCTTTCCTTGGAGTCTCTTTTTTAGGCTGGCTCTCTGCAAACTTTTTAGCATCAAACTGGGCCATCTTCTCACACAGCTTCACCTCCCCCAAGACCGCCCTGAACTGGGGCTGGTTAATGCAGGTAAGGAACCATCGGTTGGTATTGGGGAAGGCCTGATGAAAAGAAGGCTCTAAGACCTGCTTGTAGGGCCACAGAAGGGTGCAGACAACTGTGATATCAGCCAGAGTCACTCGCCCACCCACCAAAAAAGTCCTTGTCTTCAAATGAGTATCCAGCAGCCCCAGGATTTGCTTCACGTCCTCTTTTGCATTTTTAGTGGCCTGTTTGTTGTGGTGCATGATGCCCAAGGTGGGGAACACCCAGGTACTGGCTGGAGGAACGATGTCACTGTCAGCAAAGCTCACCCACTGCACCACCTGAGCTGCTGCCTCTGGAGTACTTCCACGAAGGTCCTCATTGATTACGTAATAGGCAATGGCATTGCTCTCAAACACACAGAATCCGTCGTCCCCCTCAAATGCTGGGACCTTGCCAGCAGGTAATTTTCTGAGAAATTCAGGGGTGCGGTTGGTTTGGCCAAAGTGGAAGTGGGGTGGTGCGGAGAGCACGCGGACCTGAGCCCCGCTGTACTGAGCAGCGATGAGGGTCTTGAAGGTTCTCCAGTTTTCAGGATATGTGTACAGGGTCCCAGCCGCCATGGTGATTCCGCAGAGAAAGGGCGTAATGTAATTCTTTTTTGTTTGTTTGTTTTGTTTTGTTTTGTTTTGAGACAGGGTTTCTCTGTGGCTTTGGAGGCTGTCCTGGAACTAGCTCTTGTAGACTAGGCTGGTCTCGAACTCACAGAGATCCAGCTGCCTCTGCCTCCCAAGTGCTGGGACTAAAGGCGTGTGCCACCACCATCCAGCGTGAATGTAATTCTTATCTGATAATTGTTCTTATTGTATATAGTTTTAATATGTTAGACTTAAAACCTTTCCTTTTTATTTAGACAGAAAGCGGGAAATGTGAGATACTTGTACACTATGTGAAGGTGTATTGCTATGATTGATGTAATTAAGAGCTGAATGGCCGGCCAATAGCTGTGAAGGGAGTATAGGCAGGGTTTCCAGGGACAGAGAGAACACTGGGAAGAAGAAAGGCAGAGACACCAGGAGATGAAAAGCAAACAAATTCTGCAAGAGGAGAAGTAACAGTCATGACCCACATGTCAGAACATAGATTAATAGAAATGGATTAATTTAAGTTATAAGAGCTAGTTAGAAACAAGACTAAGCTATAGACTGAGCTTTCATAATTAATAAGAAGTCTCTGCATCATTACTTGGGAGCTGGTGAGACAGAGAAAGAATTGCTACACAGTAGGCCAACAATCAGAGATGGTATCTGACTAGTCAATATCAAATGTGCTTTCACATAGGCTAAATTTTATTGGAAAGTGCACTTTGCTGAGATTTGGTATCTGGGAAGTCACCTCTGTGGTAGAAAACTTTATTTTCTATTACAGAAAACCCTTTGTTCTACTGACATATGGCAGAGTTTAATCTAGTTAGCACAACAGTGGGTGTGATACAAACCACAGAGTGGAAGAGAACAATTTAGCACTTCGCTGTGTCAAGCAAAGCAAAGATAGAAGCATCCCTGATTTGTATGCACATCAGCTCTCCTACCCAAAGGAATAAAAAAACATTTAAGGCTTGGAAATATCCGACATGTGACTAAGTCATGTTAAAGGAGATGTAGTAAGAGGAGGTGGGCTCAGAAACTCATTTACTTAATAGAAGCTAAGTCTTTTCAAGATACACAGTGTTCTAGCTTATGCAACTTCAAGAGTGAAAGACTCTGCATGCCAACGTGCTTTGTCTCTTGTCTTATAATCTACTTAAAGGATGCATTTAAAATTAAACATAAAATACCATACATAATTATTAAAAAAAAGATTCACAGAAATTTGTTCCATCCAAAGTAGAGTGGTAAAATATATGCTCCACTTTTCTATGTAAAAAGAATGCAAGAAAACTGAGAATTCTGAGGTGGGAAACAAGTTGTGATTTCAGTCCATGTAAAGGACTCACACATAGTAAGGTAAAGATGATGTATGAGGAAGGAAACACAGCAAATGGCCAGCAAGATACACACGGAGCCTGACTTTGATCTGAAAGACTAACTTTGAAAGCCAATTTTCATTTTAACCAATTATATATATTTACTTATGTAAGTGCTCAGTAACTCTCAACTAAGATCTGAGATATGTATTTATGTATACACACACATACACACACACACACAAACACACACACACACACACACACACACACACACAGAGAGAGAGAGAGAGAGAGAGAGAGAGAGAATCAGAGTCTAAGAAAGAATGAGTAGGACATGTAGACAGCATGTAACAGAGGTTTCAATATAGGTAACTTGACTTGAAAGTGAATACTCTCAATTTCCACTTAATATTATTTCTCACTGAATAGGGCCAATCTGCTGCAGGCAGAAAGTACAAGGAATAGACTGAAAAAGACAAAGTTGCACAAAATCATATATGGTGAGAGACAAAATATTGGCTTTTGTCTTCCACCAGCAGACCCCATACTGATGGATTGACTCAAAAAGCACATGGCCAGATCAGGACTTATTACACAACAGTTGTGGGCTAATTGACAACCTAAAATCAGGAGGGAAAAGTTCTTCAGAGACTTTAAAACTCCAGGCCACAAGAAGAAACTGGATTTTTCATCTGTCCAAGTCCCCTCTCTGCTTTGCAGAGGGTCCTGCTCTCTATGTGTCTGCTGCATGTGTGTGTTTCCCCAATCCCTCAGTAAACACCTTTCTTCAAATACCAGTTCTGTTGGTGGTGCTTGACACATCTTCACTGCCACCTGCTGCATTTTAGATTTTTCCTGCCCTTTAATTGTTTAACTGGCAGAGAAAACAAATAGATCAAGAGACCTAGACTGTATCAGTACTAGTTTATCTTTTGTCCACTATTCTCTCATTCCAATGGTCTTTAGCCCATGTCAAATTTATGTTTAATGCTTTCTTTGCTTCCTTTTGTCTCCCTAGTCACTGGTACCAAGAATGACATCATCATCATCATTAGCCTCTCTGACCCTTCGGTCATCTCTTCCCACAGCATTCTTTATTCTGCAGATGCTGTAGGAACAGTCATTCCACTGAGTTCATTAATTATGAAAGAAAGAAATTAGCACTCTGGCACAGTTTTCAAATAAAGCCATGCAAAAGCACTAAGGATGTGTTGCTGTGGGCTTACCATGTAAAAGCTCATATTAGTTAGTACTAGCTTTATCAGCAATTACTCCAACATTTTACCACCTGTGTCTACAGCTACATAGTTGATATACATAATTGATAGGATTCACATAAGCCTATTAGGTCTATTTATATATGTAGCTTATTAACATGTACATTTGTGGGTGCTTGATAAGCATTTTATATTTTAATTTTGACATACCTCTGTGGGTGTCTGTTGAGCCTTCTTTTCAGATTTTGGCAAATCTTTACTTCCTCTTCTTTTTAAGGATGACTGAAACAAAACAAGAATAAGATTAGTTTGGTAAACTAATAGGGTTTAACTCAGTTGTTTGCAAGTGTGCTATTCTCATATGATAAAACTAAGACAAATAAAAAGAGTTCCAAAGAAGGAAGAATTCCTGAGACAGACAGATTTAGATATAATTTTCCTGGAAACAGAGATGTAAATCACAGTAGAATGTAGCTAGCAATTAGCCATTTACTGTGAAATGCAGAAAAATAACTTAGACAGAATACAGATCTGTGACTCAACATACAATAGAACTCACATGTAGGCAAGCGCCTGTTAGCATTCTTTTATCACTAAGAGGAAAAAGAAGAGGAGATTAAGGTGTTGTTCCTATTGTGGATTAGGCTGTTGTGTCAAACTCGTCAAGACATTTTCAATGGACTCGTGTAGAATCTACAGAAGTTCATCCTCTCACCCCACATCCCAAGTGATTCAATGGGCTGTGGGAAGTGGGTGCTGAGCTGAGAACTCTCCATCTCAAGGAGAAGGTGGCTTGGGAGCCTCAATAATGTGGGCTTTTCCAACAGAGGTGCTTGGAGTCTGGATCCAAGTTAGTTAAAGTCCCCCATATTTGATCAACTGGTCAAAATTAAAATTCAAGCAAACACTAATTCACAGAATATTAACAAATGCCCATGTCATGGACCAGCACTCTATAATCACTGATATTCACTTCAATTTCTCACTTTAATATATTAAGAAGGGTCTATGTAAATACTAATTACCCATGTGTAACTAGCTATCAAATGACACTAGGTTTTGAGCTACAGAATCAAAGTTTAATAAGATACCACACATACCACTAGAGGCTCAAGTTAGATAAAGGAAAGCAGAAGCTAATAATTACAGTGCATGGTGGAAATGCAATGTTTTGGGCTCCAGGAAGCATGGATTTTTTTTCTTAATGCATCATCACCTGCATAACAAAAATGCTTGCCATTTGGCAGAGGATAGAAAACATTTTCTGAACAAATGAGTAAATATAAAATAGAAAGTTCTACAGCCAATGAGAAGACTAGGAGTGGAGAGATACAACAGAAACAGAAACAACTTCTCCAAACAGGAAGCCTCATGTGAATACAAAGAACTGAAATTAAATCCTTCATATGTCAATGTCTCATAAACCATCCAGTGGTAAAGGACGGTATCTGCAAAGATGGTGGGGGAATATATGCCTGGAACTGTTGTTATTCATAATGACATTCAACATACACAGGTCAATGGGTAGTACATGTTGCTATTCACTTGCAATTCTTTGGAGCAGTGGTTCTCAACCTTTCTCCAACCATAAAATTACTTCATTGCTACTTCATATCTGTAAATTTGCTGCTGTCATGAATCATAATGTAAATCATAATGTAAATATCCAATATGCAACCCTGTGATCCTTGGTTGAGAACCCATGTTCTAGAGCCCATGCACTAGGTTGTTTATATGATGATAGTTTGTAGGGGAAGCTGTAGCCATGCCTACTTAGGGGCTGGCTACAGGTGTGCCTGACCACGCTTGTGAGGGCGTGGTCAGAGTGACGTAGTGTGACTGCATTTGCGCTTTCGGTTTCTCTTTGCTTCTTGCTGTACAGACCTCTACCACACCAGCTGGCTAGGTTGCTCTGTAAGGCTTTTCCCTATTAAATACCCTTATATTTCTACCTGACTCCGTATTGGTAATTTCCCACAATAATAGTTTCCTACTAAAAGACTACACCTCCAAGCTTCCCTTGCAGCTAGCCAAGGTAACTCTGGAAGGGGGAGGACTACAGGAGGAAACATGCTCTAGCCCTTCCATTTTTTTCAATCCTCAGGCACTCTCAACCTTGGTGAAATTATGTTCCTTTGCCTTGTCTGCCAGTGAACACAGTCCCACCTGTCTAAGGTCAGATGCCTCTCTTTCTCTGCTTTCCATCACTTTAAGCCACCTCAAAGATCTAACATATGGTGCCAAAAACCTGCATGAGAAATAGGAGGCCACTAGCTGCTCAGGCCCTCCAATAGACAAACCTCCTTGGCTCTCCTAGGTTCGTCAGCCCCAGGCTTGAGAAAGCCTGGCAGGGCCACCTGTTTCTCTTAGGCAATCATTTCTTTTCACTCTCCATCTCCGCCCTTGTCTTCTCTTTCTTTCCTTTGTCATTCCCTGACACAGTCTAACCTTGTAGCTGGGAGGCTAAGCACACTTCAGTTGAACACACATGCAACATACCCCAAAATGCCAGGACAAAGTAATTCATAGGATCTGACTCAGAGGTGCCTTGGTTAGATCTGGGTTCTTATGGGAGACCCCTCTGTCTAGATTTGAGATTCCTCAGCACTGGGGTACTTTCCACTGGCTGTGAGAACATTTGGCAGAGAATATTAGAAATTTCCTGTTGGCCTGCCTCTCATTGGTGGAACACCCTGAAACCTTACACTGGTCCTGCAATTAATTGCTTGACCCAGGAATCATGGGATCTGGGGCAGGGGTCACACAACCTACTTTCCAGGCACATTTGGTCAATACAAAATTTGGGGGGACACTCTGAGTAGCAGGATATTGACCTCTGTTTCTACCTTGGTCCCGTACCCATCGGAGAGTCCAAATTATCTGCTCCAAAAGCCACTTCAGGCCCTGTTTGCTGCCTAAAAGAAGCTGCAATTAGAAGAATTGAAAGCAGAAACTTTCTTTTGCCTTTCAGTGCACATCCAACCTCAGTGTATGCTGGACAATCATAGTCATTGCCCAGAATTTGGAACTTTTGATCTTAATATCAAAACTGATTTCAGATAACTCCATGAAACAATGATAAAAGTGATCCAAGCCCCTCACCCATAAAATTCCCAGTTCACTTTAATCTTTCTCATCTCTGCCACTCAGCTCTGGTTTGTAAGTCTGCCTAGACCGGAATGCCTGCCCCCTCCTCCAGGCCTCTAAACTTGTGTCTTTATAGTTCCTAACTAAGTGAGATGAGGGCTCTTGTCTTCATCCTGCCTTTGTTTCTGCTCCTGAAAGCCCAGATCTGTCTTTTTCGTTCTCTGAACACTACCCCCTTCTTAGTTTTGTTTACTAAAATGTTCAAGATTATAGATATCTTTGAAGATTTTGCTGAAATGAAAATCTTTACCCCAAGATCTGTAAAAGCATTGAGGTGTGGTTTAAAAGGCTGTAAAATTCCAAGCAGGTAGAAAGAGTAGCTTAAAATCTGTCACAAAGGGGGGTTAATAGTTAAAAGTCTATGTATAAGTAATCTTAATCTACTAGAACATACCATGTATATAACTTGGATTCAATTCTTGCTTAGGAAAATTGATGTTTTTGAAGAAAAAAGGGGGTATATGCTTTTGGGGATCACCTTATCAGGAAGTTTGGTTCACCTCTGAATAAATAGAAACCATGTAACTTGCTGTCATCTTGACTAATGACCTCAGCAAGATAGAAAGGACCATGAGGTTGACTGCCATCTCAACGGGTGACCTAATGGAGATGAAAGCAGCCATGTGATTTGACCACTATCTTTACTATCTTTTAAAGAAGGCATTCCATGTGACTTCACCATCATCTTGTTTACTTTGACCTTGTGGTATAAACCAATTGTAGGTGCACCCTTAAAATTCTTAGTCCCCATTTTATCATTGTATCTCCTTTTTATTAGACTAAAGGGGCAGCACTAGACCTCCAAGATAGTTTGTTTTATTTTATTTCCCCTGATGAAGAAGGCAACAACAGGCTTCCAAGATATTTTGGATAAGGATGGATTTTTTCATGGGAATTTTGTCCTTAACAGTAAGAGGACAAAATGGTGAACAAGGTTTATGAAAAACAGGGCTCAGTGCTGGAGAGATGGCTCAGTGGTTAAGAGTACCGGCTGCTCTTCCCGAGGTTTTGAGTTCAATTCCCAGCAATGACATGGTGGCTCACAACGTATAATGGGATCTGATGCCCTTTTCTGACATGCAGGTATGTATGCAGAATACTAATGCATTATACATATATATATGTATACACACACACACACACACACACACACACATATATATATATATATATATATATATATATATATATATGATTTTAAAAAGAGAGATTAAGAACAGTATGGTTGATGATTAAAGTTTATAAATTCTTAAGGTTATATTGGTCATTTAAGCTAACAGAAATTGATTAACAGGTGTATATCTAATCTCTTCATTTGTTTTTACCTATTTGGAGAAATTGAGTCATGTAAAAACCCATGCTATATTTTGTAAAAGTACCCTATAAAAGGATCAGGAAAATGAGGTTCCTAGTCTCTCTGTGGACTGTATTTACAGTTTAAAGTGTATTTTTATACTAAAGGATCTTTAATTTAAAAAAATGTATGTAGTTTTTAAGGATACAATTTTAAGGTTTAAACCTAACAGGGATAAAATTAAGAAATCCTAATCTTATAAAAGATACCAACTTATTGTAAACTATTAAAGATAATTAGTATGTACACGTTAAAGATCAGTCACCTTATAAATGATCACATTGTGCCCAGAACTGTTTGTAGTCATGCTAAGTTCAAATGTAACTCATTTACAGAGACAAGCTTGAAGGGAAAGACCAATTTATACCTCGGTTATATAGTTTTCAGTGAATGTTGTTAAAATTAAGCCTAAAACAAGTAATTCAAAATAAATTTAAAGTAAACTTAGAGTCTGTTTGATGGAAAATAAGATTTAAAGTCAGGTATATTAAAAAAATCTGGTTATGAAAATTTGAATGCTTAAGTAAGCTAGTTTAAATTTATATATACTGGCATGACAGGATGTCCCCAGGCCCAAGTATTTCCCCTCGATGGAGCATGTTTCCTCTGGCATTGCATGTTAGCTTCATTACAGAATAAGGATGTATGGGAAACAAGTCTTCGGACTCTGCATCCAGCTGTGTAACCCTGACCAGCTCTGGCTGTGTACACCAGACCAGACAATCTTCCTCCTTAGCTACAGGAAAGATGAATTACTCTTCATGTCTCACATGACAAGGGAATGGATGTTCCTGCCCAGTGTAGGGATCTCAGAATTCACACCTACATTCTAAATGTCTCAACAGGGAGGATGCTAACAATCCCTCTGCTTTCAATGGCTCATGAACTGACTGACACATGAAGATCCTATGAATAAGGGAAGCTTGTACCTAAGCCTACCCACTTATGGAACCTGCATGCTAGTTCAAAGGCTATGTCCTTTATCCTGGTTTTCAATTCTTCCTCTTAGGAAAAGCTAATTCCTGGTCCACACCCTAACCACTCATGCTCACAATTAAAGCAACCACCAGATAAGGCTGTCTTCAAACTCATAGCCCTGGAAAATTATTCAAAGTGGTGACCTTGAAACTGTTGCCATTTCTCTTTTAAATTGTCAATTAGATGCTGAATTTAACTGACTTCTTTTACACAGCTTCCAGGTTCTTGTTCCTTATGCAAGAGTATGACGTAAACAAACAGCTAATTACTGTTACCATATTCTCATACAAAACTCTAGTGCATGGTCCAGCCAGTTGTACAATTGCATTTAACCTTATGTTAACTTTATAATTAACCTTATGTTGACTTAATATTCATCCTGATGCAACTTGGTCTCTTAATGTTCCCCAGTTATTACCTCCTGACTTATGTTCTGACTCTTTGCCATCCATCAAGTTTTGTCATGGCCCCTCTGAGGCACTCTGACAGCTGCCTCCCCCCTCCCCCATTGTCAAGCAATGTCAGCTTGAAGCAGTTAAAGAGATCAGCACTGCTAAACCTCTGAAAACAGTTTGGGTGACTAATGAATCAGGGGCCACCCTATTTATCCTTCTTCTTGCCACTCAGGACTAAGACTTAGAGCTGCTAGCTAACCTCTCGGTCCCATCAGCTGGCAGAAAATCCTTAGAGAATTCTCAGATCAGCTAGCATCCATCAAGACCCGCTTGATTCCTTGGTTGTTGCAGTGCTTTAAAGTTAAAAGAGACTGGATCTGACACTGCTACTGATGGGATGTGTGCCCTCCTCCACAAACGGAGCTGCTTCCACGTAAGTGCATCCTACCTCGTTTATGGCGGGGACCTAGACACAGGGAACAGACCTAAATTCAACCACAGGCCTCCTAAGGATGGCTGTCTGGCTCCCGCCCACTCCGTCTCCTCCCCTTAATCACTTCTTTCTTCTTTATGTTTTTACCCTTTCTTTTAAAATGTTTTATTTCCTGAACTTTACCCTATAACCCAACAAAATGTTCTATTCAAGTTCCCCAATGGCTTTCACCCTACAACTGCTCCATTTGTTCTGTTTGTTTCCTGATACATCTGCAAAAGGCACTTTTAGACACTGCAAAGAAACTCTGGTTGCAAGGGACCTTCAACCTTCACCCAAGGCCAGATTCTTTACATTGGGCCTCTCTTTTCTCCCGTTTCCTTCCTTTGGTGCGCTGTAGCTTCCAGTTACTTCTGCTAGCTCATTTTGGTGCAGCACTCCTGGCACTGCGGACTAGTCACTGTCACTATGAGTCAACTCTGTGCCCACTTCCTCTCACCAACCCACTTTACCTCTCCTACCTCTTCTCCTCCCTCTGCCTCCACATTCCCAGGAAATCTCAGTTTTACTCTATAACCAAATCATCTGCTTAATGGTAATTTTTCAGTAAGTCTTTCCAGAAATACAAGATGGCATTAGCATGATCCATTGAGGCCAACTGAGTTCAAACTTCCCTCAGCTAAGTCACCAGAGGGTCCCTCTCTTCAACAGACCCAGAATTAAGCCTCTCCAGCGCCGACCCTCCATAGCAGGAAGCAACAAAGATTCTATGCCCCCATTTTTCTGTATCTCCATTTTTCTTTATCTTCTTAGAGTTTGAAATGATAGTCTTCCTGCTAAAAGACCACACCTCTCAGCTTCCTTTGAAGCAAAATGAAGTAACTCCAAAAAAGAGACCCCCCCCAGGGGAATGGTTCAGTCATTTCTGCCCCTATATAGGGTTGCAGCCATCTTTTCCCTCAGGCCTTCCCAACCACCTTTGTAGTGTGAGAAATTCTCAACCACCCAGGTGAATGAAATTATGACTCTTCACCTTGTCTGCCAATGAATGTGTTCCTGCCTGTTTAAGGTAAGAGGCCTTCCATGTCTGTTAAGCCACATCAGAGATCTTCTTAGAATTGGAAGCTGTGGGTTCAGCATTGGCAAGAAATCGTCCTAAGAATACCAACAATATAGAGGGCTGAACTGGGAAATCTGGAACATTCTATATAGAGGCTATCTAAAGGAAGACCCAAGTTTGTTTTCACTGAATATTTATTGAATATTTTATAAAGAACTAATTTTATTATGGCTCACTTTATACTGTTCCACAGCAACAGTAAAACCAATGCAATCATCATTCTTTGAAGAATTCCCAGTTTGTTTGCCATGGCCGGTCCACTGGCCAATTCAATAATGCCACAAAAAGCATTGATAGTGGAAAAAGATGATTAACTAGCCTTGATTGTGCACTAATTCATATCAACACTCTACATGTACCTCAACTAATCCCTTTGAAGATAATGAACCAAGAACTTAGCAAAGTAGATAAACGATTTTTTCCAAGTACAGTCACTAAAACAGCATCATTAATGTTACCAGGAAGCTGTTACAAAAAACAACTTCTTGAGACCCATCCTAGGTCCAGCAAATCAGAAACATTGAAGCTGATCTACAACTTAATAAAACCTGTAGGTTTTGTTCCTCTTTTGTTCTTGAGACAGAATTTCAATGATGTAGCCCAAGCTAGCCAATACTAGAAATCCTCCTGCTTTATCTTCCTGAGTGCTCCACAGATGGAGGCAGCTCAGTGATTCTGATGCTAAGTCTGCCTTGGTCTAAAGTTACTACTAGTCTTTGAGTAAGATTGCTTAAGGCTGACAAGTTGAATTGGGTTCCCAGGCCCCTCATGGTAGAAGGGAAGATCTGATTCCTGCAATTAACAGCTTACCCTTACATATACACCCCTAAATGCCTGCCTAGGCATGCACTAGCCATGAGTAACTCCCAATAAACAAGTACATAAATGTGTGTGTGGGGGGGGGGCGAACAAGTAACAACTTAGTATGCAGCAGAATCCTATTGATACCATAATTGTTACCCATTAGATGACAAAGCAGAAAGGGTTAGCCTAGTCTCTGGCTAGACCTGGTGGGGAAAGCTAGGAATGACTTCTGGAATGAAGTAACATCTTATATTGAATCTGATGTATAAGTAATCAGGCCATGGTAGACAGAAAGGAAAAAAGAAGAGAGAAGGAATTATGAAGGTTTTATATAGAAATAAAATCTATTCCTGAGAAACCGAAACTCAGTGTGGGGGTGATGGAAAAGGAGAATTCTGACATAAGGTTTGTGGTGGTCTAAATGAGATCTGGAAAGACATGGCAAAGGTCTCCACTCTATCTCCTTCATGTTGAACAACGGCTTTCATTAGAATCAATGGCAGATTTCAAGGAAAAAAAAGTGTCATTAGACCATGACAGTTCAGAAATGCAGACACACAGATGGTCGCCCAAATAGCCACAAGATGAAGGGAAGATATGCCAGAGTTAGGAGGGAAAACATGTTCTCATTCTGAAAATATTGTGTGTTTGTGTCAACTTGAAACAGTCTAGAATCACCAAGGGAAGGCAATATCAAGGACAGGTTGTCAAATTAGGTTAGCATGCAGGCATGCCCATAGCAGGAAGGTATCCTGATTATTTAAATTGAGCCTTTGTGAGAGTATTTTATCACAGCAACAAGAAATACTGTAAACAAATGTTGCTGTGTCAGTTTGAAAGTAATTGCCCCTCATAATCTCATAGGGAGTGGCACCATTGGGAGATGTGGCTTTATTGGAGTGGGTATGGCCTTGGAGGAAGTGGGTCCCTTTGAGGGCAGGCTTTGAGGTTTGCTATGCTCAGGATATCACCCAGTGTCTCAGTCCCCTTCCTGTAGCCTTCTGATCAAGATGTGCCCAGCACCATGTCTGCCTAATGCTGCCATGCTCCCCGCCATGATAATGGACTGAACCACTGACCTGTAAGCTGCCACCTCAACTAAATGTTCCTTTATAAGAATTGCCATGGTAATGGTGTCACTTCACAGAAATAGAAACCCTAACTAAGACAGCTATTAAAAATAATTTTTCCAGGGCCCTGCTCAGAGTCACCAGAGGCCAGGGGACTGTGCACTGGGGGAACCCGTCCCAGCCAAGAAAAAGCAACCAAGCAAGTGAAGGAAACAATTCAAACAGTGCAAGGCTTGAAAGCTGAAATGGAGACAATAAAAAAAAACCACACACACACACACACACACACACACACACACACACACAGTCTGAGGGAATGCTGAAAATAGAAAAGCTAGGTAAATGACCAGGAAGTACAGATGCAAGCACAACCAACAGAATACAAGAGATGGAAGAGAGAATTTCAGGTGTGGAAGATACACTAGGAGAAATAGATTCATCAACCAAAGAAAATCTTAAGTCCAACAAATCCCTAATACAAAATATCCAGAAAACTTCTTGAAAATCGACCACATACTTGGCAACATAGCAAACCTCAAAAGATACAGAAAAAATTGGAACAACCCCTGTATCTTATCAGACCACCATGATTTAAAGTTAGAATTCAATAACAACACAAATCGCAGAAACCCTACAAACTCATGGAAACTGAACAATGTGCAATTGCACCATTCCTGGGTCAAGGAAGAAATAAATAAATAAATTAAAGACTTCCTAGAAATCAATGAGAATGAAGACACAAGATACCCAAGCTTATGGGACACTTTGAAAGCAGTGTTAAGAGGAAAGTTCATAGCACTAAGTACTCACATAAGAAACTGGAGAATAGTCACACTAGAGAAATAACAGCACAACTGAAAGCTCTAGAACAAAAAGAAGTAAACTCACCTGGGAGGAGTAGATGCCAGGAAATAATCAAATTGAGGGTTGAAATCAATAAAGGAGAAACAAAGAAAATACAAAGAATCAATGTAACACAAGAGTTGGTTCTTTGAGAATATCAAGAAGATAGACAAACCTTTATCCAAACTAACAAAAAGGCAGAGAGAGAACATGAAGTTAACAAAATCAGAAATGAAAAGGGGGACATAACAACGAACACTGAGGAAAACCAGAGAATCTTCAGGTCATACTTTGAAACCCTGTACTCCACAAAATTCAAAAATTTAAAGGAAATGGACAATTTTCTGGATAGATATCACTAACCAAAATTAAATCAAGAGCAGGTAAGCAGTTTAAATCAACATATAACCCCTAATAAATCAGAAGCAGTCACCAAAAGCCTTCCAACCAAAACAGGCACAGGGCCAGATGGTTTCAGTACAGAATTCTACCTGAAATTCAAAGAACAGCTAACACCAATACTTCTCAAAGTGTTTCACACAATAGAAGCAGAAAAATCATGGACAAACTCTTTTTATGAGGTTACAATGACATTGGTACCCAAGCCACACAAAGACACAAATAAGAAAGAGAGCTACAGACCAATCTGCATCATGAACCTTGATGCAAAAATACTCAAAAAAATACTGGCAAACCAAATCAAAGAACAAGTCAGAAAAATCATCCACCTTGATCAAGTAGGTTTTATCCCAGGGATGCAGGGATGGCTCAACATATGAAAATCCATCAATGTAAACCACCATATAAGCCAACTGAAGAAGAAAAAGCACATGATCACTTCAATAGATGCTGAAAATGCATTTGACAAAATCCAACATCCCTTCATGATAAAGGACCTGGAGAGATCAGGAATAACAGGAAAATACCTAAACATAATAAAAGCAATATACAGCAAGCCAACAGCCAATATGAAACTAAATGGAGAGAAACTCAATGTGATTCCTCTAAAATCAAAAACAAGACAAAGCTGTCCACTCTTTCCGTATTTCTTCAATATTGTACTTGAAGTTCTAGCTAGAGCAATAAGACAACAAAAGAAGATCAAGCGGATACACATTGGAAAGGAATAAGTCAAACTTTCACTATTTGCAAATGATATGATAGTTTACATAAATGACCCGAAAATCTCTACCAGGGAACTCCTACAGCTGATAAACACCTTCAGCAAAGTGGGAGGATACAAGATTAACTAAAAAAAATCAGTAGCCCTACTATATATGGATGATAAATGTGCTGAGAAAGAAATCAGAGAAACATCACTTTTTACAATTGCCACAAACAACATAAAATACATTGGGGTAATGCTAACCAAACAAGTGATAGACCTGTATAATAAGAAATTTGAGTCTTTAAAGAAAGAAATTAAAGAAGATATCAGAAAATGGAAAGATCTCCCATGCTCTGGGATAGGTAGGATCAACATAAAATAAATGGCCATCTTGCCAAAAGCAATCTACAGATTCAATGCAATCCCCATCAAAATACTGGCACAATTATTCACAGACGTTGAAATAATTATACTCAACTTTATGTGGAAAAACAAAAGACCCAGGATAGTCAAAAACAACCCTGTACAATAAAGGAACTACTGGAGGCATCACCATCTCTGACTTGAAGCACTATTATAGAGCCATAGACCTGAAAACAACTTGGTATTGGCACAAAAATAGATAGGTAGACCAATGGAATAGAATTGAAAACCCTGATGGTAACACACACACCTAAGAACACTTGATTTTTGACAAAGAAGCTAAATTATACAATGGATAAAAGAAAAGCATCTTCAACAAATGGTGCTTGCATATCTGGATGGTGGTGTGTAGAAGACTGCAGATAGATACATATCTATTATCATGCACAAAATTTAAGTCCAAATGGATGAAAGACCTCAACATAAGTCCAGCCACACTGAACCTCTTAGAAGAGAAAGTGGGAGGTACCCTTGTACAAATTGCTACAGGAGACTGCTTCCTGAACATAACACCAGTAGCACAGACATTGTGATCAACAATTAATAAATGGGACCTCCTGAAACTGAGAAGCTTCTGTAAGGCGAAGGACACAGTCAACAAGACAAAACAACAACCCACAGAATGGGAAAAGATATTCACCAACCTCACATCTGACAGAGGGCTGATCTCCAAACTATACAAAGAACTCAAGAAGCTAGTCTCCAAAACACCAAGTAATCCAATTAAAAAGTGCGGTACAGAACTAAATAGAAAATTCTCAGTAGAGGAATTTAAAATGGCCGAAAGACACTTTAAAAAGTGCTCAACATCTTTAGTCATCAGGGAAATGCAAATCAAAACAACTCTGTGATACCATCTTGCTCCTGTCAGAATAGCTAAAATCAAAAACATCAATGATAGTTTATGCTGGAGAGGATGTGGAGAAAGGGAAACACTCCTTCACTGCTGGTGGGAATGCCAACTTGTACAGCCACTTTGGAAATCAGTATGTCAGTTCCTCAGGAAAATGGGAATCAGTCTACCTCAAGACAAAGCATTTCGACTCTTAGGCATATACCCAAAGGATGCACATTCATACAACAAGGACATCTGCTCAACCATGTTCATATCAGCATTATTTGTAATAGCCAGAACCTGGAAGCAACCTACATGTCCCTCAACTGAAGAATGAATAGAGAAAATGTGGTACATTTACACAATGGAGCACTACTCAGCAGGAAAAAAACAATGGAATATTGAAATTCACAGGCAAATGGATGGAAGTAGAAGAAACCATCCTGAGTGAGGTAACCCAGTCACAAAAGACATACTTGGTATGAATTCTCATATACAGATATTAGTCATGGAGCAAAGGATTACCAGCCTACAATCCACACTGCCAGAGAAGTTAGGAAGCAAGGAGGACCCTAAGAGAGACATGCTTGGTCCCCTGGAGAAGGGGAAAGAGACAAGATCTCCTGAGCAAATTGGGAGCATGGGGGGAAGGGGAGGGAATTAAGAGAAAGAGAAGGGGAGAAGAGGAGGGGAGAGGAGGACATGAGGGAGCTGGAAAATTGAGTGGGGGGATTCAAGAGAGCAAGAAAAAAGATACCATAATAGATGGAGCCATTATTGGTCTAAGAGAAATCTGGCACTAGGGAAATGTCCAGAGATCTACAAGGATGACCCCAACTAAGAAGCTAAGCAATAGTGGAAAGGCTACCTAAATGCCCTTCCCTGATAATGAGATTGATGACTAATTCATATGCCATCCTATAGCCTTCATTCAGTAGCTGATGGAAGCAGAAGATAAACACTGAACTGAACTCCTGGAATCCAGTTGCAGAGCGAGAGGGCTGATGAGCAAAGGGGTCAATACCAGGCTGCAGAAACCCACCGAAACAGCTGATCTGAACAAGGGGGAGCACATGGACCCCAGACTGATAGCTGGGAAACCAGCATAGGACAGATCCAGACCCCTGAAAGTACCTGTCAGTAAGGAGGACTGGGCAGTCAATGGGGCTTCTGGTGGTGGATAAGTATTTGCCCTAGTGTATGAATGGACTTTGGGGGCCCGTTCCACATAGAGGGATACTCTCTCAGCCTAGACACACAGGGGAGGACCTAGGCCCTGCCCCAAATGATGTGACAGACTTTGAAGATCCCTCATGGAACTCCTCACCTTCCCTGGGAAGCAGAAAGGGGACAGGCTAGGTGGTTAGTGGGGGGCAGAGGAGGAAGGGAGGGAGAGGGAATTGGGATTGACATGTAAAACAAGATTGCGATTTAAATAATAGAATCATAAAAAAATATTCTTCCTGTAAAGTTGTTTAGAATGAAATTATTTAAAAAGCAGTAAGCTGGGATATCTAAAGGCTACCAATGAATAACATATGAAAGACTGAGAATAATAGAAGAAACTGTTATTCCAGGCTGGAAAAATTATAAAAAGCTATCCAGGACACCTGACTTATGAAGGATTTTGCAAAAAATTAAATCACATAAGAGTGCATCCCTAGATGCATTAACATCAGAGGAGAATCAATGGTGTCCGAGATCCTGAAGGCAGGGGATAGAAGAAAACACAGAAAAGATGGGTCTGCTTTCAAAGCTAAGAACTTCACACTTTGTCCTGCAGGAAATGTTAACATGAGACTTATGAATTAGTCCAGAAGAAATGCTGAAACTAGGGCATTCTTTTCTGGGAGATACCTTATGTCTTAATCTCATTTAGATAGCATTTAAGTAGGGGTGCTAAAATGAAGTGCTGTTAAAAAGCCTTCCCTTTGAAACAAAGATTTATTGCTTTTAATAAGACTGCAGGACTAGAATACCTTTAAATATCAGATTTAAGTTTTCAATAAATATTTAATTATCTATTCATATCCTAGTATGATTTCATTAACTTTTTGACTTCTATGAAACTAAGATAGGAGACTGAGAAAGGTAGAGTAAGTTAGAGCAGTGAACTGTTACTCACTCAACCTAGAAGCTTCTGTGTGTGTGTGTGTTGTGTGTGTGTGTGTGAGAGAGTGAGAGAGAGACAGAGACAGAGACAGAGAGACAGAGACAGAGACAGAGACACACACACACACACACACACACACACAGAGAGAGAGAGAGAGAGAGAGAGAGAGAGAGAGAGAGAGAGAGAGAGAGAGAGAGGTAGAATCAATTTGGTAGGTGACCATGACATCTCTGTTGGCAGCCCAGGTACTTCAGATGGCTCTCCAGAGATTTTTTTTTTTTTGGAAATATTTCTTGTTCACTTTTTTCTTTGCATTCCCATCCCTAACTTGTCCAAAAGAGGCTGCTGTGTCTTTTCCCATTTGAAAGCCAGGAAGTAGAGTGTTGCCAATAATTATGCAATTATATGAAATGGATTGTTTATGTTCCAAAAGTGCTAGTAGATTGCTTTTATAATTGAAATTGTGTCTACTTCTGCTTCTTTTGTTTTGCTGTTTTGGTTCTTTTAACAGGGAGTTTTACATGCAGCCCTGACTGGCCTAATACTCACTAGGTTCCCCACCCTGGTGTTGTCTAGTCCCAGTAATCCTCCTGCACCAGCTCCTGACTGCTGGGATTACAAGAGAGCACCAGACAATGCTTTGATCTTCTAAATCTGCAGTATCTTTATTTCTTCAATAGTTTATGGATCAAGAAGAACTTGCCTAAAATTCCACCAAAAGATATATTATGTGTATTATAACATAAAGTAAGATCCATTTGAATGGTGATTAAATCAAAGAACTAACTATATTAATGCCTATGATTTTTATAGAGCAGTAAACATGGTTATGTCCTTTTCTAAACACTTTGTGTGAATCTCCTCTTTGAATCTGACCACTGGTTTATGAGTTTGACATCACGGTATAATGTCAGTCAGTCATTGTAGCTGGATAAACTACCCAGATGACAAACAATGTTAAACCAGCATTCATAGTGACCATTTCTGAGCTCTTGATCTGATAACTACATTTAACTGTGACCCACAGAAGCAAAGGTACAGTCTAGCAACCAGATTTGTTATTCCTGTGCCTATCCTGCTCCATGCTTTAAGCGTGTGGCTGTACAGGCATGGGAAACTTCTTTATACATATGTAATGTGTCTTTGTAAATTATACACAATGAAAGTGACATATACACTGGTCCTAGTCATCTGAAGTGCCTGCCATGTCAACATTGGAGGGAGGTCCAGGGATATACCACAAAACACTAGAAGGAAATGGAAAGAAGCAGGAAGCCTGTCTCAATTAAGTCTTGGAAACTGGGCATGCCAGCACATACCTCTCATCATAGTTGTTCAGGAAGAAGGCAGGAGGATCAGGAATTCAATGTCACCAACTTAACTAAACAGCAAATTTTAGACTAGCATAGGCTATATGCAACAGTGTCTCAAAACAAAATAAAACAAAAACCAACAAACAGCCAGGCCTTAGAAGGACACAAAAGGGCCTCTTGTCTCTAAATTTATCCTTTTCTTCGCCAAAGTGAGAAAGCCTAGAAAGACAAGCATACCCAGACTTTTTCTAGAACGTACTGTCCATTCTCACCCTAAGAGGGTGACATACATTTCTAAGCTTTATACCAAGGCATGATCTTGTATCTAAAAAAGAAAATGTGGGTAAGAGAGGCAGAGAAGCCATTGTGATTGGGCCAGTCCATTCTGCAGAAAAGAAGAATGACCCTTCAGTTCTACCAGATTCCTCTCCTGTATGCAAACATTAAATCCATCAGAGGACTGAACCATCCATTAGACGAGTCATGCTCTTCCTTGGAAGTGCCCTCACTTTCTTAATAAACATATTTAAATGCAGTAGAGTTAACAATTAATATTCACCATCACACACTTAATGAATAACGGTCATCTGGAAAAGGATGAACCATTGTCAGCTATGGAAACAGAACCGGGAGGCATTATGCAAAGTAAAATTAGGCACAAAGGGATAAAAAGCACTTAGTCTGGTTTATTTTGGAAGCTAAAACTTTTGATCACATAGAAATATGGAGTAGAACAATGACAAGTAAATGTTAGAAAGGGCAGGAGTGGTCAGATAAGCAGAAAAGTAGAGATTAGTTCTAATATATTATGGTATTGTACCTATAGTCTGCAGCCATTTATTATACACTTCAAAATAACTAGAAGAGGTTCAAGCTTCCCAACACACAGAAACTGATCATTTCTGAGGATCTATATATGCTACCTTGACTTGATAATTATATATTATGTATACATATCAAAGTATGATGTAATGGCCTCTAAGTTCAAACATACAGTAATGAAAAATAAAAAATGTAAAAAACCCACATAGGGTGCTGGAGAGACATAGCTCAGTGGTTAAGAATGCATATTGCTGTTATAGAGGACCCGCGTTCAGTTCCCAGCACCCACATAATGTAGCTTACAATCCTGTGAACTCCCACCCTAGGGAGATCCTATGCCTCTGGCCCCTGCTGGCTTCTGCACTCATAGATAGGCACACATACCTTTCTGCAACCCTGACTAATACATACACAATTAAAAATAAAATAAATATAAAAAATTAAAATCAAAGAAACAAATTAAATCATTTACATGATAAAAGTCTGGTACCTAAAATATAAAAGGACCCTAAATTAGACCTTAAAAATACGTATGAAAACACAATTAAAAATAGATAAAAAATAAAGATTGCATAAAACAAATAAGTGGACAATAAACAAATAAAATGATGTTCAGCATAGTTAAGAAATACAATTAAACCATAATGGTATTTTGTTTAAAATTAGTAACATGACAACAATTGGTGGTCAGTATTAGATGAACTGGAGCCCTCATTCATTGTCGTTGGGAAAGATGTGGTGAAAATAATCCAGAAAACAGCTGTCAGATCCTTCTAAAAGAGCTGGGTCCTGCTTCACCTGGATATGTGAGGCTTAACTGACTCCCGGTGGGAGGCCTTACCCTCTCAGAGGAGTGGTGGGGGGAGGGAGCTGAAGGAGGGGAAGGAGAGGGAACTGTGGTTGGTATGTAAAATGAATAAAAAAATTTAAACAAAATAAAATATCTACTTAAGAAAGATAGAAATAAATTCACTGCATGACACAGGATTTCCATTTAAAAGTGTGGAATCAGAAATTTACACAAAAGTTGGTGTGTTCTCAGCAACACATTGATCACAAAACAAGAAAATATGCATAATCTTCTAGGTGTATTGCCTCACACTGAAGACTGAGATAATAGGATTGCCATGAGTCTGAGGACACCCTGGATTATCTCATAGGTTTTGTATAATTGCAATGTATATTTTTTTAATGAATGAAAAAAACTAAAGTGTGGACATATAGTTAATAGGACAGCACTTGAAAAGAAAGAGATAGTGTATGTATGTCCTAAGATCTGTGCCACAGGGAAGAACCACCTAACAAACTTTAGCCGACATTAAAGCAGTCACATGCAAAGGCCACCTACTGTATGATTACAGTCATAGGAAATATCAAGAAGAGCATAGTGTTCTAAATGCAGAAAGTATATACAGTTGGTTGAGGATAGGAGAAATAAGGTTGAGAAAAAATGTGGACACAGATGGTCTCATGGGGCCATTATGGAATGATCCAAATGTTTCAAAATTGGATTATGGATGAACAATGCTGTGTACTTGCTAAAAACCATTAAATTGTATGCCTAAAAATTGAATTTATGGTTGGTAAATTATACCTCAGGCATTAAATAAAATTTGCCATGTTGATTTAAAAATTAGCAAGAGGAGAAGAAAAAGTAATCCAAGTAGACTTCTGAGATCTATTCTCTATGAGGAACAGAAGACAGCTTTTGCAAACTCCGCACTCTTAAACGAACACAGATGGTCTCTATGGACTAATGGCTAGAAGAGGAGGCTGAGCTGTGAAGGCTGAGGATAAAAAAATTCAGACACTAAAATTCAATGCAAGAGTTAAATATCTAGGATGTCTATGGATATCTATTAAGTCTATTTGAGTCACAACCTCTGAAAACAGAACACTACAGAATGGGGAAAGATCTAGATGAATCCCAATCTGACAGAGGCTTGCTCTACAAAATATATAAAGAACACAAGAAACTAGACATCAAAAACAAAATAATCCAATAAAAATGGGGTACATATCTAAACAGAGAATTCTCAACAGAAGAATGTCAAATGGCCAAGAAGTGTTCAACATCTTTAGCTATCAGGCAAAAGCAAATCAAAACAATTCTGAGATACCAACTTAATACCTATCAGAAGAGCCAAGATCAAAAACTCTAATGACAGCCTATGTTGGACAGGATGTAGGATAATGGGACACGCCTCCACTGCTTATGGGAGTGCAAACATACACAGCGATTTTGGAAATCAGTATGGTGGTTTCTCAGAAATTTGGGAATCAATCTACCTCAAGATCCAGCAATACCACTCTTAGGCATTTACCCAAAGGATGCTCAATCATACCACAAGGACACTTACTCAGCAATGTTCATAGCAACATTATTCGCAATAGCCAGAATCTGGAAACAACCTAGTTGCCCTTCAACTGAAGAATGGATAAAGAAAATGTGGTATATTTACACAAAAGAATATTGCTCAGCAGTAAAAAAAAAATGATATCATGAAATTTGCAGGCAAATATATGGAACTAGAAAGAAATAATCCTGAGTGAAGTAACCTAGACCCAGAAAGACAAACATGGTATGTACTCACTCATAAGAGGATATTAGTGGTAAAGCAAAGGATAACCAGGCTACAATCCACAGCCCCAGAGAAGCTAGGTAACAAAGATGACCCTAAGAGGAACAAATGGATTTCCTTAGGAAGGGGAAACAGATGAAATCTTCTGGGTGAACTGGGGGGTGGGGGAGGGGAGGGGTGGAAGAATGAGAACATAGATAATCAGGTTGGTAGAGGTGGGGGCAGGACTTCTCGGGAGAGTAATGAAGGAGATACCTTGACAGAGGGAGCCATTTGGGGGTTGGGAGAAACCTGGTGCTGGCAATTTCCCAGGAATCCACAAGCATGACCGCAGCTAAGACTCCTAGCAATATTGTAGAGGGTGCCTGAACTGGCCTTCTGTAATCACATTGGCGACTACCCTAATTGTCAACAGAGAGCCTTCATCCCTAACTGATGGAAACAGATGCAGAGATCCACAGCCAACTACTGAGCTGAGGTCCAGGAGTCCAGTTTTGATCAGAGGGAGGAGGGATTGGATGAGCAAGGAGGGTCAAGATCATGATGGGGAAATCCACAGACAGCTGACCTGTGCTAACGGGGAGCTCACGGACTTTGAACCAGCAGCTAGGAAGCCTGCATGGAACTGACCTAGGTCCTCTGCATGTGGGTGACAGTTGCATGGCTTGGTCTGTTTGTGGAGCACCTGGCAATGGGACCAGGACCTGTCCCCGACACATAAAATGGCTTTTTAGAACCTATTCCCCATGCAGGATGCCTTACCCAACCTTGATGCAGGGGGGAGGGGAGCTTGGTCCTGTCTCAAGGTGATATGGCTTGCTTTGTTGAGTCCCATGGGAGGCCTCCCCTTCCTGAAGAGGAGTGGATGGGGGAATAGACAGGTGGCCGGGGAAAGAAACAGGGAGAGTAGAGGGAGGGGAAACTGTGTAAAATAAATGAAAAAAGTTAATAAATATCCACAATATCTTTAGAAAGAAGATATGACATGACAAAGAGCTGATACAATGGTTCTGAGATCCTGAGGAATTTTCGGGGAATACAGAGGGCACGGATCAAAAGCTAAAGGATGAGAGGTGAGCTGTCCAGAGTTACTGAAATAAATGCTAAGAAGAAGAAAATACAGTGTGTGATGGCCAAGTCTATATAATACAAACAAGCCTTTTTTTAGGTAAACAAATGCTTTTTCATTTAGGATTTATATAGTTTGGGCATATTATAAGCCAAGATTATCACCTGGACATACCTAGGCATTAATCCATGAGTTGTTATTCTCTTTGTAGCTACCAAAATACTTTCTTGCCCTTTCTCTGCATTGATCTGTACTACAGAAAGACAATCTGAATACTGGAGCTCAGAAAGGGAGAGTTCACTGAAGACTCAGGCTCAGTAGCTGCTTGACTCATACTTGGATTCCACCAACAAAAGGCACTGGCAGGAATGCTGAGGTACTGGCAGGAATGCTGAGGTAAGAAGCGAGGAGTGATGTGGGTCAGGGTGTTCTCCTGTCTCCATCCTTTCAACTCTACATTAAAAAGTAGTTGCCAAGTCCCCTTCAGTCAGTCAACAGACACCACCAGGCAGACATACTCCACAGTTCAGCAGCCACTGAATCTGTAATGCATCTGTCTGTCCAAATATCTATCTATCTATCTATCTATCTATCTATCTATCTATCTATCTATCTATCTCTGTCTAATCTGTCTGTCTATCATCTATTCTATCATTCTATCTATCTCTGTCTAATCTGTCTGTCTATCATCTATTCTATCATTTCTATTCTATCCTGTTTATCTATCATCTATAATCTATTCTCTATCATCTATCATCTCTATCACCTATCTATTACCTATCTGTTCTTTCATCTATCATCTATCTTCCAATCATCTATCAGAGTGGTGAGGGTTTCAAGTGTTGTTCACATTCTCCAAATGCCTCATAAGCCCTGTTCAATTCTCTTAATGCTGTCTATATCACTGAACTCATACTTGCTCATTGCAAACAAAATCCCAGAGCTAAAACAAAACAGAATAGATAATATGAGAAACATTATTTTTTTCAATCAATAATTTCAATATACCAATCATCATCCCAGAAGAGATAACATCTCTAGCATTTCTGGAAAATGAACTCGAGAATGCTGTATCCAGTGTGTGTGTAGAGGATGTAGTTCAAAGTCATTAAGTACATAGGATATGAAAGAATAAAAAAGCAAAGGCAGCTTCAAACTGAAGCTATATATTGTAGCAATGAATATCTTAGCACTGACCAACTTATGTAGGCTCCTCTTGTATCAGTGAAGTCTAATCTATGGTCTCGGGGGCTGAATAACCTGACTTTTTAATTCCTCATTTCATTTATTTTTATCTTGGGAATTAAGAAAGCTGAAAATTGTGTATATGTTGCAACCCCCCAAAATTCTTAGAGTTTACAAAAGTAGAATTAAGAACAGGATAACTACATATAGAGTCCTTATAGAACACAACTATATGTATCTTTGGAAGAGAATACCTTCCATGTGAGCTCTTCCTAAGTTTAATGGATAGATCACACTCTGAGATTTTCCTTCCATCCCCAAGAAGGCAGATGATATATCTGCATATGGGCACATTAACTTTCAATAGTTAGCAATGCAATAAGCAACTGGGCTGTCTAATTAATTTAAGGTTCTTGGCCAATGGTATGATAACAAACTTGTAAAGTAAAGATAACAAAACTAATTTATGAAGCACTTACCTCTATGATTAATTAACTGAACAATTGGAAATAACTGAGCTAGGCAGCAGATAAATGCAGAGTACTTTGAACTTTTTATTTTAAGTGCTTCTAAGTTGAACTGTGCAGAATATAGATAGCCCTATTAAGTGAAACATGTAAGTATAAAGTGGAAAATGTCAGGAGGGAAGCTTAATGACATCTTCAAATGTCATCTTCAAATGCCATTTACAATCTGTATAAAGATCAGTTTAAATGACCCTACCATAGGCTATAAAAGTGGAATTATGTTAAAAATCAAATAAATAGTTGTGCATCTATTAAAATGCAGTCAAATCCAAAAATCACCAAAACAACTGGACGTTTAACTCAGAAAACACTTCCCAATATGCATTGAAATTGTGTGCTATCTATTCCAAAGCAGCACAGGTATTACGAAACAAAGGAACCTAGTGAATTCTGATTTAAACAGCTAACAAGATGCTTCTGTGGCAGCAAGTATATCTTCTTGAAATCCTCCTCTTTAGTCCCAGTTTTTACAGATGTTGTGTGCATGCATGAATTCAGTAGAAATAGGGTTCTTAAATTCATAGAACAAAGATGTTAGCTGTGGAGTCAATAAAGCCCACAAAACAACCTAACACATCTTATGCCCTAGCACATTTGATGACTAGAACCTTCCCCTGTTCTTTATCATGCACAGAGCAGTGAGGCAGGAGAGTGAAGCAGGCAAGGTGGCATTTATCCAACTGCTCCCTCCTACACAAATTTGTGTAGATTGCGTTAAGCACCATTGAAAAGTCATCTAGTTTTGAGTCCCTGTTCTGGTGGTTTTCTGCTTTGTTTTGTTTTTTAATTCTCAGACAAAACATCTCTTATTTACAATTTTATAATTTTTGGTTTTTGGACTCACTTATTACTCATCAGCTTTGTTCGAGATTGTCCTCTGGTTGCTATGGAAATGATGAAGATAGACTCAATCAAGTCCAAGGGAATTTATAGTATGCCATGGGTAAACATATATTCAAATTAAATATAAGCAGGCTTGCTAGTAAATGTCCATAACCTCAGCACCTGAGAGTTGGAGGCAGGAGGATCAGAGGTTCAAGGGTACCCTCAGCTACATGGTAAGTTCAAAGGCTAGCCTAGGCTATGTGAAATATGGTCTCAAAACAACAGAACCAAAATGAAAAAAGAAATACTCACTATAAAACAGAAGTTACCATATTTCAGGTAAAGATGGTAAAGTTGTCTCTATCATGACACCAAACTGGGTGTTGAGGAATCTATGGGGGACAAGAACAGGTCTGTGCCCAGACCTCAGAGAACTCAGAGGGAATGAATGTTTTTCTGTAAACCTTCTGACATCATGGACATCAAGTCATTTGGTATAATAAATACCTGTCAAAGCACAACCCCTGCAAGCTTGTCATTCCCACAATTATTTTATTGCATAAAATAATTAACTTGAGTGCATAGACTATCCCCATGATGACAATCAGACAACTCTTACAAATATATGTGTACACACACACACCACACACACACACACACACACACACACACACACGCACACACGCACCAGTATGTGATGTGGGAGGCTGTTGGTCTTATGAAGACAGAAAATAGCATGTGAGGAGGAGGCTGGGAACCAAGCATCACCTTCAAATATACTAACATCACTGACCTAATTCTTCCTGCTAAGCTTCACCTCTGAAATTTCCAGTTAAGGATCAAGCATTCAGGAATGAGTCTGGGGACATTCATATTCAAACCATAATATTGGCCCAAAGTGTAAAGCCACCACCTGTACTGTGTATATCTCAGGCATAGACTTGGAATTCTTAAAGATGGGGATTGAGATTCTTAATAGAGGTTTTAGTTTATAAGGCTTATATCTGCCATACATTAAAAACCCAAGCAAAATTAGAGAATTTTATTATGCCTTTGGGAACATAACAGCCAACTTCCAAAACCATCCAAGTTGTTGAAGATTAATCAGTTAAATTTCAGTAACAGAGAATTACAAATGTTTGGATGTGTAACCAAGGAGCAGTGCTCATCAAGTCATGAACCATACCCTCAGACCATCAGTGGTCAGAGACTGGCAGTTAATAGGTTTGTATTGCTGCAGAGCAAACCTCAGTCAGTTATGATACCATCATTCAATACTCTGGCTTGACTGTTGTAAAGACAGTAAAGTTTTTGGTTAGTATATGGATTTTTGTGGCTTCCTAGAGCAGATCACTAAGTCTACATAAGAAAACTATAGCTCAGATTATGAGGAAGGCTCCACTTTGTCCTCAACCCTACATATACCAACTTTAGATCTAACTTCAACAGCATGAACCTAGAGTCTGACCTACTGTTTAATACAAAGTCCCCCCATATCTTCTCTCTTCTCTGTCTTATCTATGTTATCACACTACAGTAAAAAACATGAAAAAGTAATTATAAAGACTAAATTATGGTGATTTTGATTGTTAATGTTGATTATCATTAGACAGATTGCCAACACCTAGAAGACAAGTCTTTTGACACACCTGTGAGGGATTATCTAGATTAGTTTTCGGTGAGAAGACCCATCTTAATTATGGTGGTGGGTGTCCTGGGCTGAATGAAAAGGAGAAAGTGAGATGAGCACAAACAACCATTACTCTTTTCTTCCTGATTGTGGAATGCAAGCTGACCTGCCACTTAGAGCTCCTGCAGCCATTGCATATTGTGTCTCCTTGAAACTATGAGCTAAAATTTAACCATTAATCTTTAAATTGCTATTTTCAGGTGTCTTGTCACAGCAAGACAACGAACTCAGTAATCAAGTTCAGTTTTACCAATGAATATACAACTTCAGTGGGGAATATTGATGGAAAGCTGATGAAATGGAAAATCCCATTTATTTAGAAGGACCTCTATTGATAACTGTTTAACCAAGACACTTATAAATAAAGAAACTTAGTGCTACAAATTTCAAATATTTGTCATAAGAAATGACAGGTGAAGCCTTATGTAGTTTCTAGACCCCAGAATATAATCACTTTCTCATAATTCACACTCAAGCTCATGGGTCATCGCAAAATACCTGATTTTATTTTCTGAAGACCTTTACTTCCTATGTTTAATAATTGTGTAGCTGAGAAGCAAGCATAGCTTAGAAAGCTCATCCATTCACGCTGGCTGTCATACAGCTTGTATGAAACAGTCAACACTTCTTGAAAGCTGAGTGTGGCCTCCATGTCTGGCTATGGCTGGGAAAGAAATTCTTTCTATATTTTCCCCACTTTGATTTATGCTAAATTTGGGACCATTCCACAGTAACACACATCCCTTAGATTAAGTGTACTTTCATCTTCACAGAATTTTTGCCTATTGGTTTTTAAACCTTTGTTTCAACTGTTGACTAGTTTTATTGTGAAGCTTGTAAGTCACTTTTTGAAACAAGCTGGATACAGAAGTCAGAGAGGCAAACAACTTTCAGTGGCTACATTAGTTATTGTGGCGGAGATTTTTCTATAGGTAAATTGCTGGCTTGACCTTTCAGGGGTACATCATTCAAAGTGCAGCTCAGAGCTCTGAGACCATTACACTGGACCAAGCAGAGACCAGTGATGGGGACTCATCTCTCATGAACATGTCTGATTAGCAAACTGAGTAGCCCTCCAGACACAACTGTGAATAGTGGTGCCCATTAAGCTTTAAGCATTAAGGGCGATAGGGATTTTAGATAGAAAGTAGGTGCCCACAGAGTGTGGTTAATCATATGAAGTTATCTTTCCCTTCCCTTTTCTGTGGTGTTTGAATGTGAAGTTAAAAAATCACAACCAAGAAAAGAGCTGGGGGTCTGACCAACCATGTGTGTTTTTTTTTGGGGGGGGGGAATTGGTACTGACCTGTATTTTTATGTAAATAATCATAAATTTTATATGTATGTTCTGTAATAAATATTCAGTTTATTTCACAAAACAATACATCAATTTCTTATCTAAGAGCTACTTGGCGTCTACTTGACAACTGCGAAGAGTCACTTGTCTAACCCCGAATTAGAGAACTACTTCTGAGTATATGCCACTACACAGGTAATTTCATTTAAAAGATCCAGTAAAATTTATAACTTCCCCAACCAACAATTTTATTCTCAAACAAATGGGTTTTTTTGTTTGAAACGAAAGATATTTCAAACGACTTTTGAAAATATATTTACTAGTGTGGGTGATGGCTCGGCAGATAAGGGCACATGTTTTGCAAGTTCAATCCCTGGGACTCACATGGCAGAAAGAGAAAAACCAACTCCTACAAGTTGTCCTTTGATCTCTACATGGGTGCAGTGACTTGTGTTTGAGCACACACACGACAAGACAAAGTGAATGAATAAATAAATAAATAAATAAATAAATAAATGTGCAATGAAAATGTATTCGCCACAAACTAGATCATCGTGGAAGACAAGCTTCCCAATGCATATGACCAGGTGGTCGTCTTTACTCTTTTACTCCCTTCTAAGTTATTTCACAAACTATTGGCTACAACTAGAAAAATAATGCTTATGTGTTTAAAAATAATGGCCATTTCAACAACATTGAGCATTAAGAATTTTTATTTTATGTGTATGCGAGTAAGTGTATGTATGTGCACCATGTACAAGAGTCCAAGGAAGTCAGAAGAGGACATTGAACCCCTTGCAACTGGGGTTACAGGTGGTTGAGACACCATGTGGGCACAGGGAACTGAACCCAGGTACTCTGCAAAAGTAGCAAGTGCTCTTAACTAAAGAGCCATTTCTGAAGTCCCCATTTTCCACATTTTAATGAACTACCAGAACCAGGATAAGATACTCACACATTGAAGAATTCCCCCATTAAAACTGTATCGTGGGCTACACTGTCACCACTTCATCATTCTGAATTGCTTTTTGGCACCTTTTAACTTAGATAAACATGACCTACCAAACCCAAGTATAGGTAATAACTGTACATAATTTTACATAAGAAAATACATGGAAATTTGTGAACACATCAGGCATAAATTTGTCTATTAAAATGCCCTGTGTGTAAAATGCACCAGATGTATTGATGTGATCACAATTTGTTAAAACAACAGTGGTGCTACTGCTAAAATTTATAGTACTAATTGTTCCTGTGTTCTAGAATGAAAACTCATTACAATAGTTGGGACATATCTATTTAAACCAAATACACAGAAAATAAAAGTCCCAAGGTAGATGATGCTATTGCAGCTGAGCAGTTAAGAGCCCTCTAGAGCCAAGACTAGAAAATTTTAAGAAAATTACTTTCTCTAAGTTTCTTATGTATGGCTGAGAGAAGAACCAAGCAAGATAATAGAGGTTCTAAAATGAAGAAACCTGGTGAATATTTCCCATCTTCAGCTCATACTCTCTGGTACTCTTTTAATGACTTTTTTTCACATGCCTATCATGAACTGTTTTTCAACCTGTAGGCACTGAAGATTACCTATGAAGATCCCCTCCCCCATGGTGAGCATGAGGAACTTTGAAGCATTCAAAAATGATGCTGCCTCTTACTAAAGCAGAAGAACTCCTTGAAGGGTGGTGACAGGGGCAAAATCCATTCAAACCAGAGAACATGTACAGAGACTCCCATAACCCTAACCTTATCTTATTTGTACATAAACCTATCCTGACATTCAAAGAGTTTCTTGTTTGGAAACAATGACTTTCACAGAAATCTCTATTGCTCTGATCCATTATGATGCTGACTGTCACTTTCTCCGGGTTACAGAAAGGTAATGGCATTTTACTCCAGGAAGAAGACATACTGCTACTAGCAAATCAATGTTTCATAATGGGGATGAAAATGCTATTAAGATTTGAAGGCAGCATTTTAAGAGGTCCCTCTTGTTTGCAGTTGGCAGAATATCAGCTACTTCAATATAAGAAACAAATTGCAAAAGCCTAAACTAATTACCCCATCCTGCTTCTACTCAGTTCTTCCTCCCAAGTGCCTACTCCATCTTCTCAGAGGGAGACAATAAGCAGATGGATGTACACAGGTGCATAGGACTCTGTGCAGCCACCAGCTCCAGGAGCAATTGGTCAATACCCTTGAAGCTAGTTAAAGTTTTAGTAAATGGTTTCAAACTCTAGCAGATGTTCTATTGGTCTCATGGGCACCGTTCAACCTCTATATGGATCCATATATGCAGCTAAAATCTTAGGAGTATAGGATTGCTTTTAGTTAATATTTCATGGTTTTACTCTATAACTAGTGTCTTTTCTTCTTCAGAATTTGACATGGTTCTCTTTTTCCTCCATGGGCATGATGACAAAAAAGACTTCTAGTTCACAGCGTCCTGGGCTGGGGGCACTCTTTGGTGAGGAAAGTGCCTGCCAAACAGGCATAAGACCGTGGGTTCAAATCTCCAGCAACTACATAAAACTAAGCATGGTAGTGTATTACAGCAATCTCAGCTCCTGTGAGAGGAATGACAGAGATATGAAGACCTTGTGTCCGTGCCTCTGACAGTGGGGCCAAAGTGGTAAGCTCCATCCAGATTCAGTGGAAGACACTATTCCAAACGTATTAAGTGGAGCTCAATATGGGAAAATACCTGATGTTGACCTCTGACCTCTATGCTCATGCAAACGCAGGTGAGTGCACCTGCATACACATGAATTTAAATATATGGACCCCACACATGATAAACAGGGAAGGCTGGTGTCTTACATAAATGCTGCTAAATTTCCCTCAACTTCCATGGCTGTCCTATTTAATCAGAGTTTGAGTTGGGGGTTTCATTATTCTTCAGCGAACATGAAATCTTTCAGGCCCCACTTACTGGTGCAGAGCCCACATTTTTCTAATAGTCAGAGCCTTTGAGAAAGAAAGCATCACAGGGAAGTGATTTTTATTTTCAGATGGAGGAGGGACCATATGGCTAGTGGATGGGTCTATGAACATTTTCCTCTTTTCAAGATGCTAGATGAAAATCAGAAAACATTCATGCCGTTCTTTTTTTGCTGGTACCCATGTGTGTGATTGCGTGTGAACACGCAGATAGGAGGCTGGTGTTGGGTGACTTTTGCTATCACTTTTCACCATTGACATGGTGGGGAGAGGCATGTGTTTTTTTGTTTTTGTTTTGTTTTTGCTGAACCTGGAATTCCCGATATCATCTGGGCTTACTGGATAGCTGGCTTACTGGATGACAGCTGGGCTTACTGGACACGAGGCCCTAGAATCTGCCTTGTCTTTGTCCCCCCACCTTACCAGCAGTAGGGTTACTGATGCACAATGCATGTAGCGGCATGCTTGGCTTTTACAAGAGGACTGGGAATCTAAACTCATGCTCTAATGCTTGCTTAGTGAATATTTCATGCACTAAGCCATCTCCCAATTCCTCAGCTTAAGCCATTCTTAAACACAAGTTTCTGAATATTCACTTGAGAAATATCCACATATCACCAAATTACAAGGTAGCTCTCTTTTATCTATAGTAACAAAGCTTTGCTTTTGCTTAAATGTTTTTAAGGGTGTAAACAAAGACCAAGACCAACAAACAGTCACACGTGAACGGGGAAGAAGCCTCATTAGAACAATGGGCTTCCTCATTTCCCCACACTAAGCCATTAAGTAATCTTCCTTTACCCTTTCCCTCAAACCCAGTTGAAATCCTGATCCCCAATTAGGAGATGATTCCCAGGTAGGAGGAAATTATTTGGAAATAATTTCCTTACAAAGATAATCAATTGAAAGTAAAGCCATTAGTGAAGCCCCTCATCTAATATGATCTAATATGACTTGTGTGCTTATAAACAGAAGTGCTGGGTGTTGGAGAAATATGCCAGACTGTAAGATGCTTGCCATGCAAGCCCAAGTACCTGAGTCATATTCCTAGCATCAGTTAAGGAGGCTGGGTGTGGAGGAAGTGAAGGTAGAAGGATCCCCAGGGCTTCCTGGACAGCCAGCTTAGCCTAATCCTCTAGCTACCTGCCAGTGAGAAACCGTGTCTCAACAAACAAGGTGGACAGATCCTGAGAAACACCACCTAAGGCTGACCTCTACCCTCCAAAAAATCCACACAATGTATGTGTACACACGCACGCACGCACGCACGCACACACACCCACACACACACACACGGGGATGAGGACGGGACAACACAGAAGTTTCTAAGAAGGTAGTTACGGGGAACCTGTTCTTGGGAACATGAAGGTGACCATGACAAGCTGAGGAGGAGAAGATCCTTCTCTCACAGTCCTCAGAAGAAACCAAACCTGCTGAAACCTTGCTCATGGACCTCTGGAGTCCGGATTGTGAGAAGTAAAGTATCTAGTACTCTGTGATAACAGTCCTTGCAACCTAATCTAGCTGCTTACTTTATTCCTTCCTGCCCCAGAAGCACAATGGTGAAATTCTTCAGCTGTGCATCGTTCCTGAAGATATGGCATAGGCATGCATACACCAACTTTGGATTTGACTTCAGGGGAACAATATGAGCTGTTCTCTACATGGTAGTGCCCTGGACTACATAGGAAGAGACACTGAAAATCATCGGCAACAACCTTTCCAGTTTAACAAACAGAAAAGGCGAAGTGACAGGCTTTTCAATGTCACTCCATCAGTTACTGGTGAAAGTGTTTCATGTGATTCTCAATCTCTGTGTTTTTCTACTGTAACAAGGAGGCATTCTGGACTAGTTTCCAAGGAGAATATTTCAACAGTGGTATTTCCCTTATTTTGCCATGTTAAAAAGATGTTTAGGTAAAGTGTAAGTGGCACACATCTGCAATCTCAGACCTTGGGAGGCAGAGACAGAGGGGATCCTCAAACTTTAGGCTATCCTTGATGACAAAGAAAATTCCAGACCTACACAAAGAGGTTCTGTCTAAAAAATTAATTAGCTAATGAATGAAATATTAAAAAATAAAAATTTTAAGGGTGTTCAAAGTTAGGCTAATATAAGAGTATATGGTCACAAAGATCATAAAGAATAGTTTGCTTCACTAAAAGAGTATTTCAGAGTCCTTACATTTATGGACTCTTAATCACACTGCTGATATTTTCATTGTTAATGGCAGACACAAGTGGCTTAATACTCAGTACTTGCAAATAATAAGATCTTCTTTGGAATTCTATGCATCCAAGCAGAGGTAACTGTTCAGGAGACCATTTCTGCCTTTGGCGATTTTCATTCATAGTTTTCATACATTACACTGCCAATAACTCAAAGTAGTTTTAAAAACTATTTAAATAAAAATATTTAAAAGTTATCATGACTCTAATACCTTAATGATGGATTTTTTTGTTGACTTCTCTTTTTGTTTTCTGTGATCATTATTCTTTCAGAAGATTAGATGTTCACAGAGTGAACACGGAAAAGAGAACTTCGAATCTAAAAGCCAGAACTAAGATGAATCATTTAGAGGTGCAATTGGGTAGATCCCAGCCAGAAACAAAGAAAACCTTTCATCAGACTCTGATGGGACTGACTTGGTTGTTGTGGAAGATCTTCAGGATAACATTTGGAGCATTAAACAGTTTGGGCATACTGTTTGGCACATAAAACATTTGGAGCATAAAAGTTCTGTTATAGAGAAAATTCAAGTAATGGTTGGAATAGATTGAATGTGCCTTTTAGCCCTGCCCATTCTAGGAACACGTTGTTCTATGAACACAGCAATGATCTCATAAAACTGCTCCCCTCAACTAACAGAGACATCTCTTCTTCCTTATCTTGATATCATGTACTGGCTAATGTGTTTATTTCACACACATTCCAACAACATAAACATTAGTTTGTAGCTCACAGTAAGTTAAACTAGAAGTTCAGGTCAGAGCATTTTCTTTGCTATTCCACCTGTTAGCATGAACCCTTCTACTTCTTACTATATTGAGTAGGCTGGCAAATTGCAATCAGAAAGGAAAATTTTAAGCAGTTATGTTAATGTTTGAGGTTCTGGTCTAAAGAGCTGGTCATACACAGTCCATGAAATAGTCAGATGGATACTAACCTCCTTCATCTTTTCCAGTTCATTCTGTAAGGCTTGTTTTGCAATTTCAACCTCTATAAGTTGCTGCCTCAGCTTCTCATTTTCATCTTCTGTCGTTGTTCTTTTTTCTTCCACGTTTTCCAACTCATGGTGAAGTCTCACAGATACATCCTTTGCAACCTAAAATGATATGTTTGTAGCAATAAAATATAACTTTATTCATACTGAAGGCATTAAGAGCTAATATTTTCATAGTACATATTATGTGATTATGTTCCCAATATCTCATCTATAAGTCATTCATATATCCATCATTTAATTCTCCAACAATCCCATATGATAGATGTTACAATTTTATCAGCTTTTTTTGGAGGGGCTGAATATTAAGTAAGATATTCGAGGTTATACAGCTAATAGATAGCCAAATGGATGGCTCAACTTTGTTCCTTTAACTTCACTACATAATAACAATATCCATTTTTTATGTTCCCTTATAGATAGATTTAACATGTCTGCTTTAATTTTTATAGTAAAACCACAAATTATATGCTTCCACTATTGCCCCTACTAACAAATGAGGGGAAAAGACATTTTTAACTACTAGATAACAGGACTTAGTCCCCCCCCCCCATTATAACTCTAGCTAGTTCCAAATATTTAAGGTTATTAGCAAGCATTCTAGTCCTTGAGATTCATTTCTGTTCTAATACTAGTATATACTTTCCCCAACTTTTGAGATCATCTCAAAAATTATAGAGCTTTGAGGGGATACTAAGCATTCAGTGTAGATGTACAAGACATAGCCAGTCCCGATTTAGACTGGATGGAGGGAGCACCCGATGAAAAACATGTACTGCAAGCAGTGAGCTGTCTCAGAGCCTGTCCTCTGGGATACATTTTGGCTGGGCAACTTCACTTCAAAATAAGATATTTTCGTTTGCTTCCCCTTCCTTCTTCAAACCGGTTGCTGTTTAGACGGGAGTTGGGGTGTGTGGGGGGGTGTCCTCCTTTCAGGGAGTTACAGAAGTGGTGAGTGCAGATAGGAAAGGATCCTGAGTGGAAACTGAGACTTGCAACAAGAGACCACGACTATTTTCTCAATGCTGTTCCTATTCTGGATGTCAGTGATCCTGAGTGCCTGATTCCACCTGGCCTTCAATGGGAACACATCACTGCAAGCCAGACCACTGGCTTGTGTTTTACCATGGATGACCTTGTTTCAGCCTAGCAGGGAGGCGCCCTCTTCCCATTACTTCTGAAGAGTTACTCCCAGGAGACCCCTGCTCCCCCCCCCCATACACTAAACCGAATATTTCCTTCCCCTTCCGGGATGCTGACATTTTGTGATGAAGGCTAGGAATCCAACGTCCTTTGCTGGTCATCAGTGAAGGCCCTCAAATTGCCCTAGCCAAAGTCTCCACCCGCTGACCCCAGCGCGCCCTCGCCTCCCCCTTCCCCCCACAGCTGCAGACCTTGAGGTCCTGCTCCAGGCTGCGCAACAGCTCGCCATCAATTTCTCCAGTCTGAGCGTAGCGGAGCCTTTTGCGCTCAGCCTTGCGGAGGCGGTACTGCAGGATCCGACAGTTTTTGTTGGCTCTCTCCAACTCATGGCGCATCTCCTGCAGCTGACAGGCGTCTTCCTCGAAGAAAGTATCCCTCATCTCGTCCATCTCGGTCCTCAGCTCATCGATCTCGTTCTGAGATGGTGACAGGCCATGGGTCACAATCAGCCTTGTCTCTAGCCCCTCAGATACGTACCGCATACATCCCATGCCTACTCCCAATACCGAGGTTTACTGCCTCCTTCTCCACCAGACAGGAGTGACAGGGGACTGACAGCAAAGACTAGAAAACCAGGCCCTATTTAGGCCTTCTTTCGTTCTGTTACTCCAGCTCTCTCTGCCTGTGAGAAAGTGGGGCAAATCATGCTAATCGGATAAATGAAGGCCTAGATTTGGTTTTAAATGAAACGCAACGGTCTTAATATTAGGTTTCCTTTCAGATTGGGAGCAGGCCATGGACCTCCCTCACCTTCCTAGTTTCCCTCCCTCCCTGTGTCCCTAACAGGTTAGCAGCCTTCCAACCCTGCCGGGACACGCCCTAATCCTCGGAGGCCCCACACTTCCCCTCCCCCATTCGGTCCCCACCCCCTATCCGCCTCACCTTGAGAGTCTCATTCTCCTCCCGCAGCTTCTCCATCTCTTCCTGCATATCTTCCTGCTCCTGGAGCTGCTGCGGGTGCGACTGCGACGAAGGGGGAGCCGCCGCCTGCATGGCCCCGCCGCTGCCGCTGCTCTCGGCGCTCTGCTGGGGACCTTCAGCGGCCGCCGCCATTGGGGAGGAGGAGGGGACCACAAGGGGTTCACAGATGGTAGGGGTGCCCGCGACCGGGGAGCTGCGGCTGCCACCGCCACCGTTTTTAGTGTGCATCTGAGCCGCGGCCGCCGCCGCTGCCGCCCGCTCCTTCTTGAGATGGAACTGGATGAGCTCAGACTGCAGACATCCCTCCTTCCAATAGCTCCCTCCACCGCCGCCGCCGCCCCCTGCGATGCCGCTTCCAGAGTTTCTGCTGCCCTGGCCGGGGGCTCTGCTCGTAGCAGAGGTGGGTGGCGAAGGGGAGACCCCCTCCCCGCCGCTGCTACCCCTCTGCGATGCACGGACGCTTTTCGCTCGCCAAACCCTGGGCGGCGGCGGCTGCGGAGCGCCCCCCTCCCGGTCCCCTGGGCCGCCGGCGGCTCCTCCTCCTTCCCCGCCCCCTCCTCCTCCCCCTAGTGGAGGGGGTTCCCCGACTTTCGAGGGCACCGATTCTATCTCTCTGGGTGGCTCCTCGGGCGGCCCGGGCCTCCTGCAGCTCACAGACGACAGGATCGCCGCGGGGGGGCCTTCAGCACCAGGCGCGGGCTGGACAGCTCCTGGAGCAGCCCCTTTGGGTACCACTGGCGCAGCCTTCTCTGCCCCGCCTCCGCATCCTCTGGAGCCTGCCCCAGAGCCGCCGCGACCAGTTATCTTGTTACCCTGCTGTTGCTGCTGCTGCAACAGCTGCTGTTGCCGAACGGAATTGAGTTTAGTGCCAACCCCAAGCGGGGACCGAGTGGCTGCCGAGGTCTGTCTGAGAGAGTTGTCCCTAGGCCTAGCAGGTGACTGAGCCCGCTGCTGCTTTCTGCTGCTGCCCTCCGGGTGCAGGCGAGCCTCCGTGGCTGCGGCGGCGGCGGCGGCGGCAGAAGCTGAGGTTGCAGCTGGGGCAGCGCCCCCGGACGGTGGCTGACTCATGGCAGTCTAGGAAGAACCTACCGGATGCGACTTGGAACCGTCCATCTCTAGATCATTCTCGTCTCTCCTTTCTGCCGCCAACCTTCCTTTCTAAGCTGGGACGGGAATAAAAGAAGAGAAATATACAGTATGTTTATGCTGTTGCAGAGTCAAAGGTGAATTTTCTGGACAAGAGAAGCTGCAGAGAATTAGGAGATTTGGAAAGCCAGCATTTAATGATAACATTGACTAGGAAAAGGGTATACAGGGCTGTTAGTTCTCACTTTGTCCAAAGTGGCGCTGTTTCCATCTTACTCCATCTCAGTCAAAGGCAGCTGAAGCTTGCATTCACTGGGTATCAGGTTTTGGGAAGGGTTAGATACAGGTTCAGAAAGAAATGAATGGGAAAAGGTAAGGGAATGGGAAAAGGGGGCAGGGGGATAAGATCTGGAATAGACTTTTGAAGACAAAGGAAATGTTTACATATGATAGTTGTCAAAGGACTTTCTTCAGCATCAAATCTGTACTTAAAACATAGTTTAGTGGAGACAAGTTTTATTCAACTAGTATTCCCAGGTGTCAGTTAAAGAAACACGGTTATTATGCAAGATCCTAGAGAATATTTACTGTAGATAAATGACACTTTTCTCATTCAGCTCCAGCCTCTAATGCTGTCCTTAGATAATTATAGCCAACTTTCTTTAGAACAGAGCACAAAAGAAAATGTAAAGAGTGACTAGAAATCAACCCCAGGTCTCAAGAAAAAAAGTAACATCAGGAATCAGAATCAGTCACCTGTAACCTCAAAGAGATTTGGGGGTTTTGTAGCTTGAAAACATATTACTTTTTGGAAAATTTTATGAGCAGCTCTGTCTACAGGCTGTGAAGTTTTTAGTGATGAATTTGTCCACACTCACTTGTTCTGTTCTTATGAAGCACTGAGTTGTAGGTGCAGTGTAGAAAAGTTTCATACTTAAATATCTCCTTAGGTGGTATATGACAGACTAAGTTGACTCTAAAATGCCCAATCATGGACCTGGAGAGATGGCTCAGCAGTTAATAGCACTGGCTGCTCTTCCAGAAGACCCAAGTTCTATTCACAACACTCACATGGCAGCTCACGACTGTCTGTAACTCCCATCCCAGGGAATCTGACACCCTCTCCTGGCCTCCCTGGACACGAGGTCCATGTATGGTACACAGATATGCATTCAGACAAAATACTCATACACATAAATGAATTTAAATTTAGTAACGTTAGAATGCTCACACACTCCTAGGGAGCCAAATTTTGGAACAGAACACCCCGCACCCAGAAGGCTGTTCATCTTCCTTTATGGTGGGGTACATGGTGTTATCTTTCCAAAATAACTATTCTAGTTTAAACTGGAAAGCAGCAAACTACTACCCTGTGGGTTTTCCTTCTTAGTGACCCAGTCAGCTAGTTCATTTGGCCACTTTCCAGGAGAACATTATTTATCTACAAAACACAGGAGGGCCAGGATTAGACACAAATGTCTCTTAAACACACACACACACACACACACACACACACACACACACACACACACACACACACCTACCTTTTAGGAGAGATGATTTCCCAGTATCTCACTTACATTATTACTGTTATTGTCTGTTGTAAGTATCTTAATTGAAGATGTAATCATTTCTCTCCCCATAAAGAAATAGTACCCAAATCCCCCTTTTCCATTTCCTTTTCTGTCTCTGGAATCTCTTTTCAACCCACTTGCAATACAAAGATAAACAAAAACTACTTCAGAGGGGAAAACAAAGTTATCCACTGCTAGAATGTCTGGCCTACTTTACCACGGGTCAGACTAATGTGGGCTATCCAATAATTATACTGACAATACAAAGTTATATTTAACTAAGCAGAACCACCCAGTAGCAGAGAAGCTGTGCATTGAAGCCCGACCCCCAGACTTCTTTAACCTCAGAGAAAACTTGGGTTTCAGGAACTAAGTCCACAATTTAAGGCACCTGGAGGCTGTCACTTGCTCCTTAACAAAGTGACAAGGTACTGTATCCCAAGGCTTTCTCTAGTAGAAATCGCCTTCCAAGTAATTTCAGTAAGGGCCAAATCACCCCTTTCCACCTCAAATCCGATCTGTCCCAGGAGCCCCCTCCCCCCCCCCCCCGTTTCTTATCCTCATCTCTTTAGAAATCCGAGAAGTTCTCACTTCTTTGCAGAGGTGCTGCTTCCAGGAAGTTGATGCAAATCAACACCGCTTTCTTCCTGATATTTCCGAGACCTCCGGGGTTATTTTTCTATCTTCACAGACAGAGTTCAACTTCGTAGTGTTACAAGAGACTTTCTTGCTGAGCAGGCTCGCTTGCATGGGATCCACACCCACTCGGGTTCTCCAAACAAAGGCGGTAACCACAAAGCCTTTCGGAACTCTGGGAGCCGGTTCCTAGCCGGCGATGCTTGGCTGGGCTGGAACTGCAACTGCAGCAGGCGGATGCTCCGGGTACCAAGCCGTGCCAGACGCTCCCCAGGAAGTGCAGCAGTATGCATGAGCTGACCTCACTGGACTGGGCTGGAAAGAGGGCGGGATTGGAGGGAGGACAGGAGAGAAGTAACCGGAGTGGTTACTTAAAGAGGAAAGAGGTGAGGATGGGGGACCAGGGTAGTAGCGGGTGGCAGGCAAGAAGACAAAAAGGCCAGAGCCACGCCCGAGATGGAGAATTATCAGCCTGGCTCATCAAAATCATTGCTCCACTCCCATTTCCTGTACTTGGCAGAAGACTCCCAAACCCCTTAAAATCGGATGTATTGGTTTTCTGCAAAGCTTTGTCTCGGGTCCGATCAATCTCCATCAATTATTTACTTGAGCTCTTTTCCTTGGGAGGCCCCTTGGAGCAGCCTGCATCCTTGGCCTGACCCTCTGGAGTCTCCCTGATGCAGCTGAGAGGCGCTGGCGCACGGCTGCCGGAGTTCTCTTTGTTCACTCACTTTAATTCTCAGTCGATCTCTCCGCGCGGCTTCTTCCCCACCCCCAGCTCGGGCGGAGTCCTGGGATGGCATTTCCGCGAATAGACAATGGTTGTCAGACCCGCCGTCCTACAAACAAAGGGTTCTTGAAAAGGTACGAAGAAACGACTAATTTAATGCAAACCGAACAAATATGAACTTCCAGGAAGGTTGCTGCGGATGGTTAAGTAGCACTGGGCACATTTTCCCTTCCCCTCACTAACCAAAGGCTAGTTTCTTCAGTGAAAAAAAACTGGCAGTTTCAGAGATCCACATTTTTTTTTCTGTTGTGCACATGAGTAATAGGAGTCAGGAAGAATGTATGTATAAACTATCAGCTGAATAGGGATTTAAGAAAAATGTGTTTCCAGTTTACGTTTATCCATATTGTTCCAAGGTTTTATTAAAATTTGAGGGAAATATTCTCCTTTCCCTTCTGATTTTATTTTAGAGGGCAGGCTCAAGCGCCTCCTCTTTACCCCAAAAAATACCCTTGCAAGCTTGCAGGTGAGAATATATTAACCTTGTATTAAAAGGGCATTTTTAGACGTTAAACCTCTTACATTGCCGTGGTGGTTTTGTGCAGGGCTAAGACTTAAATATTTTGCAACAAGGTGTCTAGTCTAGGCAATTTAGCAGGAAGACTTCATTTTATGAGTATAAATTTTCCTGTCTTAAGAGTGAAATGACAATGATTTGGGAGTAATTTGCACAGAAGTAGTTTGTCACTGTGAAATGAAAGCATGTTTAAGCCTGCGTTATTTATATCTCCAGTTACATCAAATATGGTATCACAAGGAAATCATTTCAGACTACAAAACATTCTATGAACTGGTTTGTGGCCAGTACTGTCCAAGGTGCTGGCGATAGAAAGAAAGTCAAGAAATCTTCTATGTGCCCAGAATGCTCAAACATATTGGTGAAAGTTCAGATACCTGAGATATTGTACTTATTCTTGAATATGGGGAAGATGGAAAAGTGACATCTGTGGTATCTATGTTAAGATGTTCAATCATTGATTTGCATACCAAAAATAGAATCACAAAAATAGAATTATTTTGAGTTTGTGTTAAACACTTCTTCATTATGTACACCAACATAAATTGCACTACTCTCTTTTTTGTGTGTCTCTTTGTTTTTGAGACCGGTTTCAGGATATAGTCCCAAGTGGCCTGGCTCACTATGTACACCAGGATGGCCTCAAACATCTGCCCCCTGGGTGCTGGCATTGAAGATGTGGCACTCCATGCCTGGTCCTCTAAATTGCAACATTCTTAAGAAACAGGGAGATCCACATTTCCCATTTAATGAAAACTAGGATAATGGCTAAAATACATCTTAGATCAATCTTTATAAATAAAACATTGACATAAAAGTAATCTAGGAGCTCAAAACATGGTTCTGCTTGTCCGAAAACTAGTGATCAGCTTCAGCATCTCCATTTCAGTACTTATTCCCATGCAACCAGTAACTTTTACTCAGTGAAAGTCTAATAAAATCAAGAATACTTACATCAGAGTTCATGTGCCCCAAATGTTTGTTTTATACTTTAAGGGTGTGTAGTCTCAGTGCTGAAAACCATAGCCATATGGAATGCATACAAACAATATTGAAGTGTTTTTACAAATAAAGAATTTAAATGGAATTTCATTTTTGTTACTCCCTTATTTTCTTGTGAAAATTACACTTTGGCATGGGGTTGAAGAAGTGACAGAGTTGTTGAGGTCACTTGCTGCTCTCATAGAGGACAGAGGTTTAGTTCCTGGTGCCCACATGACAGCTCACAACTGGTTGTAAATACAGTTGCAGCAGATCTGATGTACTCTTCTGATAACATTGCACACATATGTCACCCATACATATAACCATACACATAAAATAAAAGTAGGCAGATATTTGAAAAAGGTAAACTACTTCTATTAAGCAAACACCAAAGATGATTATACAGATTTCTTCAGCATTCAGAAGGCTTTGGCATTATTTTTGCTGTTTCAGAAGTGGGCTTACCTGCTGAATTTTATCGTTTACTTGTACTAATGAATCATCTTTTCTATATTACAGCAAGATAATGAATCAATCTTCAGTCCAGAGAAGAAAAGTAGCCTTTCAACTTTGAAGCCCTTAAATACCTAACTTAATACCCAAATCTTCAATTTTGTGACTTTAACAAGGCCCAAGTATTTTAATATTGACTAGTTTTATTTTTTACTCTTAGTTGGCCAGACCTTTGCACTTTGTAAACTCAAATCCTCCAAAAGATAATTCTCCCTTCCTCAGGAATAGCACAGTAGTAAACCTGTGGTCCAGAGAGATTAAGTGACTTTGTCAACTTTGTAATTGGAGCTCAAAGTTCCATCTTTCATTATCAAGCATACTTCTTATTTGTCTCAAACAAATAAGAAATTTGAAATTATCACAACTTAAGTATCTGCACATCTAAGGCTGATTTATCCCCATATCTCAGCTCAATCTGTCTGCCCATGCATAAACAATCCATGTTTGTGGACAAAATTATTATTTTACATTCTAGGATAAATTTTTCTGTCCTACAATTCTATTCTACTTGGAGTTTAGAAAAATCTAATATTCTTTGTTTATTTTCATTGTAATGAAATTTTATATATTTTCTCACTGAACACTGATTTTTTTCATTGCTGTCATTTTCCTTTATTTCAATATCCACTTGTTTTGAAAATACTTTTTTGGTGTGTGTGGTATTGGGAACCAACATCGGGGCCTTGTGCATGCCAGTCCTTAATTCTGCAATGAATCTGTAGTTGTTCTTGTAAAACCTTAGTACTGACTCTCTGTTCTTTCTTTTACAATCACCATCAAAATGCAGACATTCTGTTTAGATGGTGACAAACAGTTCTTAAGTTCTAGATGTTTAAGCTGTGTATGGGAGTCCACACCTATAATTCCAGCTGAAGAAAAGGTATTGGCATGATTTCAAAGTCAGCCTGGCCTATATAGTGATTTCTAGTCAAACATAGGAGACCTTGTCTTAAAAAACACACCACACACACACACACACACACACACACACACACACACACACACACCCCACCCCGAGAATCAACAATAGAATGATATGCTCAATACTTCCAGTTTCCATTTTTATTAGATATTTTCTTTATTTCACCACTGACAGATATATCCAAATACTGAGTTTTCAGGAAATGAATCATCCTCATCTGCACCAAAAATTACTTCCCAATCAGTTACAGTGGTGATTCCATCCTACAAAGATTCAGTCTCTTCCTTTAATGATGCAAAGTTGGAGTTTACTAAAAAAAAATTTTAATACTTTTATGAGTATGGAAAGAGAAGGAAAGAAGGTGATAGCGAAAGAAGAAAACAGTTAAAACCATGTACATGCAAGGATTGAGTGGGAATTTCAATAGAGACAAGAAACAGCTATTAAGTAGTATATTTTGGCTTTTGATTAAGTAGAAATTATTATTGTATAATTATCTTTATTTAAAGGACCTTCTTTAGTAAATGAGAATATAAATTTCTTATTTATTTTTGTTTTTGTCAGGGTCTCACACTATACAGGCTGAAAGGCAAAAACAGTTATAAAAACATCAAAGGAACTCTTATTATTTATAGACCAGAAAGTGGTCAGGGACCCTATTCTGAGTGTGAACGTAGCTCATAATACAGTTTGTGAGATTTTTCTCAAAAAAACTCACAAGTTTACAGAAAAGTAAAAAATATGGGTAAATGCAGAGATCATGTGTGTTCTAGATATTAGCATAGTTCATTTTAGCATGGTTCCTTAGTTGTTTTAATACCCTTCTGAAACGTTGTTTTACAAAGAGAAGTGTAGAATATTGTTTCTGTGCAGGCAATCTTCACAGTGTTGTCGCTGTTGTTAGATGCGGCAAAATTCTTGGCACTCAGCCTAGGAGACATAAACATGATCCTAGAAGTGAGGGTTTCCTTTCCTTTCACAGGTTCCTTTGATCTTCTTGGTCTTTCTATCCCTCCAGTTTCTATTCCTAAGATGTTGGTGCATTGTTTTAAGGACTGGTGATGTTGGTAGAAGTTCCCACATCTGTAGCTTCTTTATCCCTGCTGAGCAGAGCCTTATGCCTTACCTGTCCAGAGATGGAAGGAAGCCTTGGCCTTTCCTACCTAGAGGGAACGCGAGAAGGTTTTAGTTTCAACACTGGGGAGTGTTATTTGAAAGTAGTTTTCAAGAAAAGATGTCCCCACTTTAGATACAAAATTGCATAAAGTAGGATATAGCAAGTTTGGTCTGCCTAACCCTAAATTTGCGTCAAGAATGTTTTTCCATCATGAGGTGTCTGCAAACCCTGATTTTAACAAGTCATTTTAATGCAGACTCTGACATAGATGTAGTTTGGTTTTACAATTTGGAAGACTGAAGAACACACTGCTCAATTACCAGATAAGTATACAAAGCATTCAACTTCAATAATGGATATGTCCCCTCTTGTTCTTCTGCTCAAATATCAAAAAAAAATGTCTTTGTAGTATAGCTCTGCTCATTATCTTACCTTTGATATTAAGAGTAAAATCTACCTTTGGGTAGTACTGACTCAGAGAAATCAAAGACGGGATTCCTATGAAGAATGCTAGGAGGAGAACTGGATGCAATTCAATGTGACTGGTTGCATAGATTGACCATTAGAGATCTTTCCAGAGACATCTATCCCAGTGAAGCCGAGCTCTTGATGTATGGTTTGGAAAGAAATTTCATAGTAAAGTTGAAAGTCATTGAGACAAAGATTTTTATATAAGTTTAAACTTGGGAGTGGAAGGTGGAGGGGAGGAGATGGTCAAGAGATTGGACCACTCTTCCTTTTCAACATAAGGACACAAATTCTTTCGGTTTTTGCATCCTTCTTGCCATTCCCTGTGGCCATCAGCTTATTCCTTTTTTTTGTCCCTATTTTACTCATGTTTTAAAGTTTAGCTCAAATTTATGTTTCTCATAGCATGTATTTAATCTGTTGTGATGGTTGGTCTTGGATTGCTGGACTGGTTCTGAGATCAACGAACAGACAAGCCATAGGGCACACCTCCGAGGGATGTCCTTGACCAGGTTGTTTGAAGCAGGAGGACCCACCCTGAATTTGGGTAGCACCTTCTGGCAGCAGCCCAGATGAAAGAAGATCTGGCAGGAATGTGTTATGCTTTTGCCTCCCTGCCTTTAATCTCAGTTGTGAGTTCACCTACTCTATCGTTGCTACCGCGGCAACTGCCACTATCACAGCATCAGTACTGGTGCTGTACTGCTAGCATTCCTTTGTTGGGATTAGAAACCAGCCTCTTTGGGCTTCCAGTGTGGATTAAAGACATGTGAACCTCTGAGAATGCCCCAGGTTTTGCCTGTCAGGTTGAGATTGCTGCAGAATTCAGCCTATGGACTGAACCACCAGCCTTTCAGCTGTGAAGACAGCTATTGTTGGACCGTGTGGATGAGATTGTAAGCCAATTGACTAAATCCCCCTCTGAAATAGATTCACTCTGTATGTTCTGCTCCTCTAGAGAACCCTGATTAATATAGCTGTTTACTTAAATTTCTTGAGCTTCAAGTTTTTGTAAACAAATGCATTTTTATTTATATGTTCATATATACCACATATATTGCTATACTGTGTGTGTGTGTGTGTGTGTGTGTGTGTGTGTGTGTGTGTGTGTGTGTGTGCTTGCTTGTGTGTATTTGGGTGCACTGCATGGGGAGCAGAGAGATTGATGCTAGGTCAATTAGTGTTTTGAAAGAGGTCTCTTCCAAAGCTGGAAAGCATGGGCATAGCATGACTAGCTGGCCAGCTAGTCCATTTCCACTTCCCTAGCACTTTTAAATGTGGATTCTGCTGTTTGAATCCAGGTTCTCATATTTGCATAGCAAGCATTTTTTCTTGCTGTGGTTTTGTAAAATGATTCAGGAAGTTCTTACCACAGTCCGTGGAACATGGTGGTTGTAACTATTGATAAGCGGTGACTACATTGTGTATGGCACTGTAAGCTGCCAAGAGATATTAGCTGTCATTTTTACTGTTAATACCACTATGTTTCTTTATACAAGTTTTCTATTCCTAAATTTATATAGAATTAATGCTATGCAGATAGACGCATACACTGCACTGTGCGGTGTTTGATGATTGTACATCTAGATAGTAAATACCTTAAGGTAAAATCTTCTCCAGAGAAGAGTGGGAGACTTACAAGCTGATAAGCATATGTAAATCTCTTAGAAGTGTCCTACCAGAAAAAAAAGGCTGCTGAGGTTGGATTTAATCTATTTCGTTCAGGAGTACTTGAGCTGGGAAATGTGTCATTGTCCTAACCTTTACTGGCATGTGTATGAGGTCACACACCAATTTGTTCTCTGGACCATACTTTAGACAATAATGAATCACAGTGTCCTTGGGCTGTAAACACCATGATTCATCTTTCTACTTCTAAGTAGGCTACTCAAATCATATTATACATGGAATTCAGCATGATTCTGGACATTTCAATAAATGCTCTTCTATGGTATCTTTGACTAAATATACAATTTGTTCTTGTTGTTGCTTTCTTTTTGAGACAGGATCTCATGCTGGCTTTGAATGTGACATGTAGTCAAGAATGACTTTGAAATTCTGATTTCCCCCTGCCTCCAACTCCCAAGTGCTGGGATTATAGACAGTTCTACCACACTTAGATAAGTATCTCATTTTTGTTGTTGCTTATTTATAGTCAAGAATGACTTTGAAGCCCTTATCTTCCTGCCTCCCCACTCCCAAGTGCTGGTATTATAAGCTGTAACACTACACTTAGATAAGTGTTGTATTTTGTTGTTAATTATTTGTTTTGTTGTACATTTATTTGTAGTCTAGATTAGACCCAGACTCATGAGCTTTCCTGCTGCAGTGTTCCAAATGCTTAATGAAGGCATGTAGCACCATGTTGTATTTATGTGTAGTGCAGCTTAACACTATGACTTAATCTTTTAGCTTACTTAATATATCGAATTTAAAACAAACTGCTACATTACCATGAATACTTTAAATACCCATGCTCTTACTCTTGTCTTTGCTTGCAGTTGAGTCTTACATAACCAAACGATGCATTTCTGTAAATGTTTATAAACACTAACTTTGGTAGTTCAGCACTATTTTTAAGCATTTATTATAGACAAAATATGAGTGAATTACTGTTTTAAACTCAGCATCATTTCCAATCCCTTCTGCATCTTAGTGGAAGAAGTCAATGAATCCATTATTTATTTTACAAATGCTTTTAATATTTATGATTACCATTAACTTTTCCTCTGCTATTAGTAGACAATTAGTTCACAACCAGCCGATTCACTGTGCAAGTACTTTAATGACTCTTGTCTCACCTCTGTGCATTCTCTGGTAGCCTTTGGAATTTTTGAATAATTAGTGTGCTCTAAAATGAGCACAACAGACCAAGAAGATTAACATCACAAATTACCTTATATTTCACTGGAAATTTTTTGTACATGATCTGCATTTATAGTTGCTATTTTTTGAAGATGAAATGACACTAAGACACATGCTAGCTAAGAACTTACTGTAAATCAGTATGTCAAATATATATATATATATATGAATATAAAACATATATATACTCAATATTAAATGTAAAAAATGGTTCTAAAGTCAACAGATAAATTATGAAAATGAAAGAAATTTATTCATGTTATAACATTGTAATCTGGGTGGTGATGCACATCTATAATCCCAACACTTTCCATTTTGAGGCAGGAGGATTGCCATGAGTTCAAGACAAGCCTGGACTGCATTGGGAAAACAGGTTACCCTAGACTACAGAGTTAGACCTTGTATTAAAACAACTCTAAAACAAGTCCTAAAATTTATTTGACACTAGGTTCTGGCTTCATGTGAAAGGTAAAACTTTAAAACTGGAAAATGATTAGGAGAGGGCATTTCCCCATCATCTCTACTGCGCTTTAAAAATGATTGGAAAAGTATGATCAACCTTAATGATGACATGACAATGGAGCTATAAGTTTTGTGCAACTGGCAGAATTTTGAACTGATTCAGTCACTTTAATAAACTATAGTTTTATGCAGAAACATTGAAAGCATCAGTTTCTACATCTGATACCCCTCTCTCTCTCATCATGAGGATAGAATTTCTTTTGTAATCCCCCAGATATATGCTTGTAATATAAAGTTCCTCAAAGCTAAATGAACAATAAAAATTTTAATATGTTCACCCAATACGTTACTATAGAACAGTAGAAGTAAACAAATTCCTAAAAACAATGTGATTATAGTGTCAGGTAAATGAACAAATCACAAAACAAATGGCTAAGGAATTTAAACATGTAAGAACAGACATATGGAAAACTAAGCAGTATATTACTAAGAATATATGCATAGAAATTAAGTCAGAAAAAATAAGGAAAGTATAACAAAATTCTGACTAGTGGTTAATGCACCATGAAGGTATTTCAAGTTGAGTGCTAGCTTTAAGTACATGTGGTTTGGTTGAATTTCAGTCCTCAACCATATCCCTATTTACTTTTCTCCTCCAAAATGTACTTTCATTTGTGTTGGTTTCTAATTCAGGAAGTTTTATGGTTTTAAGGGAACTACTTGAGTGACCAGAGCTAGCCACGCTTAGAGAATAAGATATTCAATTTCTTATTGCCTCCTATGAAATTCCAGTAACTACTTTCATCACTCAACATTAAGTTGTACAACTATCCTTCCACAGATTGTGGGGCTCACAATGTCACTGCTACATCTGTGGCATGGCTTACTTAGCTCAAGCTCATTAGTAAGAAAAATCTCACTGGTCAATGCAAATAGAATGGAGACTTGATGGTTTTCCAAAGCAAAGTTAAGTATGAAGGCAAAAGAAAGGGAAAGCAAAGCTGAGATGCCCAAACAATAGGGTACTTCAGTCTTATGGCAAAATAAATGTAGCTATGTTTCTCAACAAAGAGCCAAACAAGCCTTAAGCAATGGTTATTAACATGAGCTGCAATGCATACTTGAAAAATGACCAGAACTTACCATGTGGAACGAAAGACAACTGTGTATGGCATGCTCCCATGTTCCTCTGTAGTATACTTTGAAAACTCTATGTTGAAGCAAGTTATGGGAACAGAACAGTCAGAGCTGACTCAACTGACCCAGAATTCTCACTACTTATGAGGCTTATAACTATCTTTTTCTGCCTTCTACTTGTGCCTCAAGATGTGAGCTCACAGCTGTTCCTGAAGCAATGCCTTTGTTCCATTGTTATGGACTCTATCTAATCCTCTGAAACCATCAGGACCAAATTCAATGCTTTGTTTTTTTGTTTGTTTGTTTTTTGTTTGTTTTGTTTTGTTTTGTTTTTTAGAAGTTAACTTGGTCAAGGTGTTTTGTCATTGCAATAGAAAAGTAAAACAATGGTTATCCAAATTTCAACAAGACTTGTGAAGACAAAACTCTGTTCTAGTTGTCTGAAATAATGGTAACTGGGGCCACCTTTTCCGGAGCTGGAACTGTTTTATTCAAAATAGCATGTCATTATGTCATATGTTTAATTACAATTCATGCTATATTCAAATTAAACTGAGTTGGGTATCTTTCCCTGAGTCACATTGCTTTGCTTTATTTTTTAACTGTGGTTTGATAGACTATACCATGAATATTTCATTCTATTTACTATGTTTATATAGTTTGTAACCTTTTTATCCTATTAGTAATGTCAAATTTGATGCATACATGTTTATCATCTCTGGTTTTCTGTGGAATAGATATTCAGAAGTCCATTAGCAATTGATACACCTCTCTCTCTCTCTCTCTCTCTCTCTCTCTCTCTCTCTCTCTCTCTCTCTCTCTCTTCGAGACAGGGTTTCTCTGTTTGGAGCCTACCCTGGCACTTGCTCTGGAGACCAGCCTGGCCTCGAATTCATAGAGATCCACCTGCCTTTGCCTCCCGAGTGCTGGGATTAAAGGTGTGCACCACCAATGCCCAGCTTGATACACATTTCTTTTAATTTCATTAAAAATTTGCAACTTTTTCCTTTGGAGAGAAACAGAAGGGAAGAGGGAGAGGAAAAGGGAGACAGGACAGGGAGAGGAGCAGGGAGGCAGAGAGAGAGATGATAAGAATGAAAAACAGCTTTCAACTTGTGAACTGAAATTCCTGAGCCTAGGGGCCACAAATGACAGCTTGGAACAGAATATGGATTCTCTCTAATCCGGAGTTAGCCTGGGGCTCCTGACCTGGTGGGCCCGCTGTGCTTATAGAATAATGAAATTGGTGTCTTTCTACAGTAACACGTTCTGTCCTTAGCCCAGTGAGATGATAATCTGAGGCAAGCCACTCTCGTGGGCTGGAGAGTAATTTTGTACCCCGTGGTGAGCAGATCCTCGCTAACACCCCAAATCTCAGCAGTGTCAGTGCTTTCCTGAGGATCCCATAGTTTGGGCATAGGGACCAGGATTTCTGCATACCTCAGGTTGTACTTGCTCTTGTACCTCCACATCTGACTTCCAGGATCACATATGCTCATGGCCAGCCAGTGGCCTTTTGACTTTCAGCCATGTTGTCCTTAATTCATTTTCCTCACAGTACATGTAAGAACCCGTTATCCTTTCTTTTTCTTCTTGCCAGCATTTTGGGTTCAATTGCTATGTAATTTTATTTGATATACATCCCCAATTATTAGTGAGTGTGAGCATCATTTAATTTACCTATTACTCTGTGATGCTTAGATGGACATATCAAGCAAGTACTTTATGCTGATTTCTATCCCTAGTTCATTTATTTAAATATTTACTTGGCCAGGTTTTTGCGATGTGTCTTCAAACTCATCATCCTTCTGTTTCCACATTGTGAGTGCTGAAATTACAGAAGTGAACCATCAGCTACCTTACTGCCCTCCCCTCCCTTTCCTCCCCTCCCTGCCCTCCCCTCTCCTTCTCTTCTCCAATCTCTCTCTCTCCTCTCCTCTCCTCTCCTCTCCTCTCCTCTCCTCTCCTCTCCTCTCCTCTCCTCTCCTCTCCTCTCCTCTCCTCTCCTCTCCTCTCCTCTCCTCTCTTCTCTTCTCCTTTTTGGTGACAGAGTCTCCAGCAGAACAAGCTGACCTTGAATTTTCTATGTAAGAAGATAACTCTGAGTTCTCATTCTTCTTTCTCAAACTTCTAGTGTATTCAGGCTTGTGCCACCACATGGGCTGCTCTTTGTATCCTGTATTTTTCTGCTAGATTCAGTTTTCCTCATTGATTCTTAACAATTTGTCATGTTTTAGGCAATATATCTTTCTATATTGTAGTCAAGATTTTTTTCTGCTGTCTTGATTAATGGGTAGATAAAATGTAAATTTATATGCAGAAACAGCTTTCATTCATCATATTTATAGCTGCTAGGCTTTGTATCTAGAATAGAAAGGTTGTTTAAATGAAATACTAGTAATTTAATTCTACAAATAGGTTGTTAATTTTATTATCCCTATTTTATACATGAAGAAATTTAGGCTAAATGAGATTATTTTTCCAATGTGATACATTCAATCAGTGTTGGGATCAGATTTGCAGCCAGGAACTCAGCTCCACAATGTGTGTCTTGAACGATTATATGATTTCACTAATACTATAAACTCCAGTGCTAATATGGGTAACACGGTCTTCTGCACTATGCCCTCTCTGCAGCAATCTAGTCCTATGATTCCTTAATCACCAATTATAAAAATCAATCACATGAATTATGCACCGTGTAAACATCAAGTAAACCGTATCTTTCCTTATTTATTTATATTTTCCTGTACATTAACTTACAATTTTTTCCTCCAAGCTTAAGGGATCCTTAAAATTAGTTTGTCAAGTTTCACAAAATGTTTTTAGGATTATCTGAATTTTTTGTTTATGCAGAAAGCTAATGTCTTCAAAGTACATCATTTTTTGGCATAAGACTTACTTTGCTTTTAAAAAATATTCCTTAATAATGTTTCAGGCTTAAAATTAATATGCATTTAGTTTGAAATGAAAGAATGTTACAGTGTTACACATTTCTTCGGGTTTTGGTACACTTTTTTCAATTGAACACAGTATATATTTTAAAACATTTTTATATTTTTTATTAACAAATATAGAAACTATTACTGTATTTTTTTATTGTACTGAAGAATAAACTTAGGGCCTTAAGTTGTGTAAGTACGCCATCACTGAGTTATCCTAGCCCCAGCTTTACTTTTATTTTTATTTGTTCTGAGACAACTTCACTATGTTGCCCAGGCTGTTCCTGAATTTGTCATCCTTTTGCCTTGCCTTGTCAACAGTTAGGATTTCCAGCCTGTGCTACTGTGTCCCACTATCAGTTGATTTTAAACTCCATGATATATCTGAGTACACTTGCAAATTACGATTGCTTGCTATTGTTTGCATCTTAAATGCCTGGCAAAACCTAAATGTTGAACGTTTGCTATCAGGATCACGGCTCTTAGGAGGTAGAGCATTTAGGGAGTAGTGGAGTGAAGCTGGTCACTGGGGCATGGCTTTGAAAGGACTCTGGTCCCTCCTCTCTGCACTTTTCAGCCACCATAATGTGAGCAGTGTCCTCTGCAAGGCAGTGTGCTCCTGCCTTGATGTAAAATGTGCCATAGAACCAAAGTACAGGATCAAGAGTCATGGGCTGACATCCCTGAAGCAAGAAAACCAAATAGACCTTCTTCCTTTTGATGTAATTGTGTCACCTATTTGGTCACAGTCATGCCAGGCTGACATATTGTTTATTTATTTGTTATTTTCACTTCATGTTATTCATCAAATCTACCATGAAGTAACTAGATTTTGTAAATTTTGAATGAGTTGATGTGTATGCAAGCTAATTTCCTCCAGGTGGATGATCTTTTACTTTTGCTGTGGTTTGTTTTGTTTTTGGCCATTTCCTTTTGCATTATAAAGTATTTGAAAATTCAGCCACTAGGACTGGGCACATGAAGGACACCTACATGCCCACCTGGGGCCACTTCCCCTAGGCATGGAGGAGAAACCACAAAGATCAGGCACCATTCTGGTGAGCAAATATATGGTGGGGTACAGGAACAAGAGCAAGACAGAATGCTTCAAGTCCTATGGAGAGAGGCAGAAGAGGTGAAGCTTGTGAGGAATGCCTTGATGTGTGAGGCCTGCTTGTCACCTAGGGCCATGGTGTCATCTGGGTCCATGCTGCTGCTGAGGACTATGTCTGAATCCATAGCCCTATTAAAGCCAGGGTCTGTGTTGACTGATGTCTATGGGTCCTGTTACCACCAAAGGCCATGCAGATGCCCCAGATCTGGGCTGACACCTGAGGTCATATTAGTGCCCAAAGTTTATGCTACCACCAAGGACATACATAATCGGGGCAGCCTGCACTGCCACCCAGGGCCATGGTGTTGTCTGGGGTCCCAGCTGTGGCTAGAGGCCATGTCTGAGTCCATGGCCCTACAGCATCCAGGGTCTGTGTTGATGTTCATGGCTCCTGTTACAGTTGAAGGTCATATGACTGCTTCCAGAGTTTAGACCATCACTTGGGGCTCTGTTGGAGTCTGGGAACCATGCTGCTACTAGGCCCACGCCAAGCCGAGGTCTGAGCTTACATCAAGGTCTCTGATGACTTCCAAGTCCAAGCTGCAGCTGAGGGCCATATCTGGGTCTGTGGCCCTGCTGCCACTGGGGTCTGTGCTACTGTCTGTTGTCTGAGTTACCACAGAGACCCATTCAAACCATGTGTTGAATCATGTCTTGGAGTATGAGGGCCATGCCAAGCTGTCCCACCCCCCACAGGAGAGCTGACCCTACCCCTCCCCTCAGCATGAGAGAGCTGGCTTCTCCCTCACCTAGGGAGGGTGTTACCAGTGGCTTTGACTGACCATCTTGGCTACCACCTAGGCATACATCTAGGGCTTTGAGTTGGCATTCCCCAGTAGGGAGAAATCCTGTTTAGAGGTACTGCTGACCACGCCTGCTTGGGACTGGCCACAAGTACCGCTGACTTGGGCATGGTCAGAGTGATGTAGCAAGGGTTTAAGTGAGAGGGAGGCATGGACGAGGGTCTCTTTTCTCTCTCCAGCCTGGCTGAGCGGATTAGGAGGCATCTTGCGCAAACCTGGTCACTGGCTCCCTTTCGTGAGGACTATTACTTAACAAACTACCTGTTATCAATCTAGTTCTGACTCCACATTGCGTTTGGCTTTAGCTGGTGTCAGGAGCAGGATTGAATTTGAATTCATGGGTGGGTTGTGACCTCTGGTGGGGTTTATCCCCTGCTGCATCGGCGCCCAGGTAACCTTTTACCTTTCCCTCCCACCCCCTTGCCGAGAAATGCCCATGAGACTTCATCACTACCCAGTTTTTCCGGCACCGTCCACTCGTACTGCAAGGAAGCCGCTACCACTTCAGGCCGTAGGGGGCTTTCATTCCTCCCGGTCTATCTCCCAGCCCAAGCTCAGTTTCTGCCCTGTACCTTCTGAGGGTTTCCCAGCCTGAGGCTCCTCCCCTCCCATTTTAGTCATTGCGGCCAATGTCGGCACTGCCCAGCACCCAGCTGCATTGCACCGGATACTGCTCAGTGCTGCAACTGACTGGGGCACACCAGGTTTTCCAAAGCCTTTTTTCTCTAACAACAGCCAATCCCTTCCGTCCTTTCTAACTTGGTCCGAAAGGCATTCAGATATTTTTCAGATAGTCTGGAGACTGACTCAAGGCATCCGCAGCTGCACATTGTGCCACCACAACCGGACACCTGCGCCACTTGTTGGTCAAACACAGTTACTGGGGCTGAAAGGGAACTGGTACAGGTAATACTTACAGTATGGCAGACTATCTGACAATGCAGACATTTGGGAATATTCTTGCTTTTTGCATGAATTCAATGTTAGAGGAGGATTATGGCTTACTGGTGATGTACCTATATACTATGTCAGCAATCAGCTTTATAGTTCGTGTGATGTCTCTAACCAGATGATTGAGACACAGGGGAAAGGACAGTTTAGCAAGTTGGATGCAAGATATAAAAGTCAGCCATGAAAATTTGATTTCTAAAATGGAAGACATGGAATGTTTATGTAAAGAATTTGAGAGCAATAAGTCTGGTTATGCTTCATTACTAACACATGGCCAAATAGAAACCAAAATTTGTTCCATGTCTCATGCTTTGAATGGAAAGATAGCTAAGAACCCGGACAGGATTAACGAACTGGCACAGACAATTTGCTCCATGACTGATGAATCTACTGCCACAGGCCAAAAGCTGGATTGTTAATTATAGATAATTTACACTGTTAAATTTAAATCCTCTTTAGACTAAAAGGGGAATTGTAGGGAGAAATCCTGTTTAGAGGTACTGCTGACCAGGTCTGCTTGGGGCTGGCCACAGGTGCCACTGACCACACGCCCACTAAGGCATGGTCGAGTGACGAAGCAAGGGTTTAAGTGAGAGGGAGGCATGCACATGAGTCTCTTTTCTCTCTCCAGCCTGGCTGAGCAGACTAAGAGGCATCTTGTGCAAATCTGGTCACTGGCTCCCTTGCTTGAGTACTATTACTTGTTATCAATCTAGTTCTGACTCCACATTGTGTTTGTCTTTATTCCCCAACATCTAACCTGTCTGTGACCTGCTGGGGCACTCAAAGGGACTAATCCTGGGAAACCATAGCTGCAGGATCTCCATGACTTGGGGCAACAGTAGGCTATCCAAGAGGAGTTTGGTGAGGGACCAATATTGATGGTGTATAAGAAGCCAGAGGCCTTGAACCTGACCAACAACTCATTACACAATGAGCATTTATAAACAAAGCTGTCTGGACAAAAGGGTATACTGTGTGATACACAGCAGCTCCCATTGCCACTAAGACGAATGAAGAGGAGATGGAGGGTTAGGAAAGTCAGAGGAGCAAAGTGGGTTTTTGTTATTGTTGTTTGCTTTTTGTTTGTTTTGTTTTACATTTGTTTGTTAAAATTAATTGTCATTTGTATTTTTAATTTTTTATTATATCTTTTAAAGTTTTCCTTAGGGAGGGGTTGCCACAAGAGTGAAGGGTAGATATGGAGGGACTGGGAAATTAATGGAATTAGGGTGCATGATGTGAAATTCCTAAAGAATCAATAAAAAATTTTGTTTCAAAAAAGGAAAGAAAACTCTATGTCAGTTTACACTACTATAATGATCTCAAACATCATTTAAATGACCAGAGTGTCTGACTGAAATGAAAACATCAGTGTTCTGCAACTGTCAACTTCAGCATCTTTTAAAGGAAAAACCACTTACACTATGATTGTCCTTGATGGCATAAGAGCAAAATACTAAGGTAGATATTGTTTGAAATGTATGTGTGTGTGCGTGCACACATATCCTCTGAAATATCAAGAGGGAAGAACAAAATAAAACAAATTATCAAGAGCTACTCTAGCAACACTGGTGTTGGCCATTTTGGGTTAAATTTCTTATTTTTCACAAAGCTCCTATTGCTAGAATTACACAGTTACATGTTTACAGACCCATCAAGATAATTATACTCATTTAAAGGATCATCCCAATAAATGTTTTAAAATGGTATTATTTGTGCTGGTGTTATAATAATTGTACTGCTTAAAAATTTTAGTGTAACATATCTTTCAGAAATATGTGTCTTCTCTCAGATGCAACATGAAATGAATCAGATACCAAGATTTTCAATAAATCATGTAGTAAGTGATTCTTTGCTGTAAGAAACAAATAGGTGTCCTCAGAATAAAATAAAGCCTCATTGAATGTCAGGATTAGGTCAGTGTAGTGACAATGACCTTGTTCATTGCAGAGGTGACTGGATGTTTCCAAGATAGGATAGGTTGCATAAAACCACATGGCCCTAGCCAGAAGGTTACTCAGAATCCATATGTCCAACAGACTATTAAACACAATGCAGCCATGTTCTTTCCCTTGATTGAGGAGTGATTTCTCATGGCAGTTGTTTGGTTGCAATGTTCTTTCTGCCAGCTGCCTGAGTTCCGCTGCCACGTTAGGGCCCCCAAATAACACATAGTGTCTTACATTATTTACAATGCTGCTGGCTAATGACTAGAATTTTATATTTGCTAGCTCAGTATTAATTATCAAACGTAACTATTAATTTATATATTTTATAAAGACTTATCTTACTGAGGACACCAGCAGCATGCATCCTCTCTTGCTGGGATCACATGGCGACTCCATCCCTTTCCTACATTTCCCAGAATCCTCCTTCTCTCCTAGTCCCTCCTAACTTGCTCCTCTATTGGCCAACACTGCTTTATTTATCAATCAAAAAGACAAACATATACACAGAAGGACTTCCCCCATCAGTTTGGTACTTTTTTTTCTTCCAGTCATAGCATAATGCTCACTTGGAGAATATGTTAACTTGACCCAGAAGCCATGGCAGCTAGGACAGAAAAATACAGTGATTGCAGTGCCTGTAGTTCTTCTGCTGGCCCAGAGCCCAGCAGCGGGAGCAAGAGGTAAGAGTGTGGCTTCTCTCCCCCTTGGACCTTGGCCAAGCCATTGGATTGAGCCTCTCAAGACAGAGAAAGATGTATGGCAGGCTCCATTCAAGTGCTTCAGGAACAGGAATCAGAACACTTAATTACAAGGAGTTTAATCAGGTGCCTCCTATCCACCAAAGAAGCCAGCCTTGCTCCATTTAGGAAATCACTTGTACCAGTAATGCAGTATTGGATGTAATTAATGTTTTCTTTAGGTCCCCTTTGGTGATGCTTTTTGAGATCAGCCTACACTTGCTTGGAACGGACAGTGGTGGGCCTTCAACCTTTGTATTCTCTATAAACAGGTTTCATTATATGGATGTTGCAGTGAAAACTTCTTAGAGTCCTACAGATTTGTAAAAAAACATTTGGAAGAACAGTGAAGACAGCAATGGTTTCAACAAAGGCACACTGTGTGGATGGGAAAGACATCATTAGGCTGTTGAATGAAAAGCTCAGTGTCAGGATTAGATACTTGCTTATGAATTATTGGACAGGGATGCCCAGTGGCCTAAGCCTATTGCCACTGCTGTTGGCTGTGGAACTAGGTAGTAGGTAGGACTCTATTGTGATGGAGAGATGAGGATTGTCTTTGCCTTACCAAATGCCTTGTTAACTTTTACATTTCTTTCTTGGGTCTTATTTCTGCTTTCTCCAAATGTTGGAAGACTTTAATATTTTTTCCTACTTTTTTCAGGAATATAATGTCTTTCTAAACTTTCTTTTTAAATTTAAATTAGAAAAAAGCTTGTTTTACATGTCAATCCCAGTTCCCTCTTCCTCCCCTCCTCCCCAGCCTCCCACTGACCCCCTATCCCATGCCCTTTCTGCTCCCCAGGGAGGGTGAGACCTTCCATGGGGAATCTTCAAAGTCTGTCATATCATTTGGAGCAGGATCTAGGCCCTCCCCCATGTGTTTAGGCTGAGAGAGTATCCCTCTATGTGGAATGGGCTCTCAAAGTCCATTTGTATTCTAGGGAAACATACTGTTCCACTACCAGAGGCCCCATAGATTTCCCAGGCCTCCTAACTGACACCCACATTCAGGGGGGTCTGGATCAGTGCTATGCTGGTTTCCTAGCTATCAGTCTGGGGTTCATGAGCTCCCCCTTGTTCAGGTCAGCTGTTTCTGTTGGTTTCTCCAGGCTGGTCTGGACCCCTTAGCTCATCAGTCCTCCCTCTCTGCAACTGGATTCCAGTTCAGCTCAGTGTTTAGCTGTGGGTGTCTGCTTCTGCTTCCATCAGCTACTGGATGAAAGCTCTAGGAAGGCATATATATAGTAGTCTAAACTTTCTTATACGCTCTGACAGTGGTTTATTTCATTGTCTTGGATTTGGGGGTATAATTTGTCTTAATATTTGTACCTTATATATTTGACTGTCTTTTTATGGTCATAGTCTCTATATTTCTCTTTCTATTATATTCCTTTCTTTCATCTTTTGTTATTTTGTTCTTCCTTTTCTGTCCTTTTTCCTTTCTTGGTTTTAACTTTAGAAAAAAAATGATAATTAGTAGCGTTTCTATCACATCATATATAATCCATGTATTTATATAATATTCTCTATGACCCTAATTGGAACAATTAGGTTGATTTGCTTTTTTATCCCCATGCTTCTAGCTAGACTAAGTTCCTGCTATACTACCTGGACCAAATGGGACATGGGAGTGATGGCCTGAGAGACAGGCTCCAGGTGTTCCTTAAGGTGTGGACAATATAAGGGTTGAAAGTTTCTCTTGCCTGCTTCACTCACCTACTCTGGTTTAAGCCAGGCTTACCTATAATCTTTTCTCACTGAGACTTTATTGTCCTTTCAGAACTTCCTGAAAACTATTCTGGTAGGCCAGTGATCCAACAGGTGGCTCCTACTCACCAGCTTTATTCTCATCAACATCAGGTCTTCCAGAGGTTTATATATCTTCTTTCAATTCTCTTGAATGCTTTATAGCTATTTAGAATTTGAACAGAATTTAAATAAACAAGTAAGTTAAGTCATCTAAATTGAAACATCAAATAACTATTTTGGAACTAAAAATTATCATTTTAAATTCTGTCATCAAACCATATATGAATTCTCTCTGAAGTAAGAATGATAGAAACAAGTCATTAAAACAGCTCCCACCATGTATAGACAACACTAACCACTTAACTTTTATCCTGTCACATTTAGTTAACGTTATATAAAAGCAGTATTTCTACAATAAAATTGTGAATATAACTATGGTTGTCCCCTTCCAAAGAAGTAAAGACTAAGTACCAATACTGAATGAGTACTTGGTATTGAAATTATTCTGAATTATTTCTCCTGTTATGCTGATAAAGAGTAGTCCTAAGGAAAAACAACTGACTTTTAGATCACACCAAATAGTAAATAAAAAATCCTCTTGTTTTTTGCATAACATTGCTTTTCCAGAGAGATGATTATAGGTTTGTGCATATTAATGCCTCCTACTGTTTTTCAAAAGCTTGCCACGCTACTGTTTTTCAGTACTAGGTTTTGTGTGTCTCTCATAGTCAAAGTGCATGTTTGTTTAAATCACATTTGACAGGCCACTATCTTGCCATGAGATCCATAGGCAAAAGATAATAAGGGACATAATTTCTCTTCCAAAAAGTTTATGGGTAAATGCGTGTGTGCAAGGCATGAATGTTTATGAATGCGTGTGTGCAAGGCATGCATATGCAGCACCCATGCATGACTATGCATGCATGTGCTTGAACATGGAGGTGAGAGGTGAGCATCCTGCATCTTCCTTATTGCTTTCCGTATTACTGAAGTTGGATCTTGACAATTCAGCTAGGCTGTCCAGGGACCCCCTCAACCCTGCTTCTCCAGTGCTCAGCTTACATATGCATGCTGCTGCACCTGGCCTGTTTCCATGCTTTCTGGGGAGACCAAATCAGATCTAACACTTGCACACAAAGCATTCCACCAACTGAGGCATCTCTCCAGTCCCTTTATACATGAATTTTCATTTTGTATGGGAGATTTTTCCTCTGTAATGTTAATCCTGACCTTCACCAGAGGGGGAAAAACACTTCCACAATTTTGGACAAATTAAAGCAAGTTTTTATTAAAACTTTGTATACTGACTAAGATAGAATTTGGTCAAGATCACTCCCTGGACCTTTTCAGCTGAGTTGCTCTGAAATGTGTTGTCTGGGCTTATATGGACAAAAACTCATAGACCACCATACTTTCCTAGGAGGCTCTGTTGTTTTTTAAAGAACGACAATCCCTTTCTGTCCAAGAGTTGTCTCTTGGCATTCCAGGAAGTTACCTGGTCCTTGGGCAGGTGGGGCTTACAAGTTAATTTAAGGTATGATAATTATAAGGTGTTTAATCTTAAATCAGAAATTTTCACTCATTTCAACACTATTTTCTTGTTTGTTTATGACTAGTTGTCCTGGTCCATTGTGTGTTTAGATATGTAATGAGACATGCTTGCTATTCAAGATAGTCAGGGAAATTAAGTCCTAATAACTTACATAACCTTAGTTTTTGTTTGTGTTCTCCCTTCATGTAACTTCTCCCCACCTAGTGGTTCAAAAATAAAACAGCAACTCCTACTTAAAGAAAAATGGAGATTAAATTTCTTTATTGAGAATTCTACTCATGTATATAATGTGTTTTGATCAAATCTACTCCCATTCCTTTTCCTCAATGTCCTCCACCCTACCACCATAGTCTCCCAATTTCATGTATTCTTTTCAAAGCGAACCCATGGAGAGCTGGGCAGTGGTGGTGCACACCTTTAATCCCAGCACTTGGGAGGCAGAGGCAGGCAGATTTCTGTTGAGTTCGAGGCCAGCCTGGTCTACAGAGTGAGTTCCAGGACATCTAGGGCTGTTACACAGAGAAACCCTGTCTGAAGGAGAAGGAGGAGGGAGGAGGAGGAGGAGGAGGAGGAGGAGGAGGAGGAGGAGGAGGAGGAGGAGGAGAAGAAGAAGAAGAAGAAGAAGAAGAAGAAGAAGAAGAAGAAGAAGAAGAAGAAGAAGAAGAAGAAGAAGCACCCATGGATTCCACTTACTGCTGCTTGTTTGTGTATGAGTGCAGAACCATCTACTAGGGTATGGGTGGCCTCTCAGGGCTGAATTCCTGAAGACTGAATCTGTTTCCCTTACAGGCATCGCTTACCAATATATCCTCAGATCAGGTGAGGCTTCACAGTTCCCTCCCCTATCCATGATGTTTTTTGCTTGTTTGTTGTTTTTGTCTAGCTTGATCTTGTGTAGGTCCTGTATATACAGTCATCATTTCTGTGAGTTCATGTGCCATGTACACAGTAGCCCTATCATGACCAGCAAACAATATTTTGCTGTAGAAATCTACTGATTTTTGCTTTTAGATTGTTTCTTCCCCACTCCACAATAATGCCCTAGCCTTGGAGTCTTATTTTCTGCCTGTTGACAAATTATAGGTCTCTATATTATCCCCATTGACTGCAAAAAGAAATTTCTCTGAGGGTTAAGAGACACACTAATATATGGGTATAAAGAACTTGGGGAGCAATTTATTACTAACTCCATTTAGGAGAATAATAGTGTTAGAGTTTCTTTAGGGCATAAGTCCTAGCTAGAAACAGGTTTTCATCCCAGTTAACTTTATCAGCATGACTTTCATCTTATGGAGTGGTCAGTAAACCCAAAAAGAAAGTCTTTGGTTATTCTGATAACATTGTGCCACTATCCTCCATTTAATCCTATTTGTTCCATGAACTCCCACTGTGAATTCCCTAAGTGATGGAATGTGACCTGGAAATTGTAATATGAAATAAACCCTTTCCTCTCAAAGTGCTTTATTTGTCATGGTGTTTATCAAGCAATAGAAAGCAAACAAGACGGACATCATCAGAGATGAAAGTCATTCTTAAACAATTTGTTCACCATTGTCTGACTTCTAGAGAAGTATTACAGCCTATTAATTTTAGGTATTTTCTAACTACTTCTCTAATATAAGCCTTAAATTAACATATTTCCTTTAATCGCTGTTTTTACTATCTCTGGTCCAGTCTATTTGGTGCTCTGTAAGCTTGTTGTACAGACATACATAGGCATGTCCTTTTTTAAGTTGGGAAAATTTTCTTCTGTGATTTTGTTTAATATATTTTCTGTGTCTTTGAGGAGGAATTCTTCTCCTTCCTCTATTCCTATTATTCTTAGGTTTGCTCTTTTCATAGTGTCCCAGATTCCCTGGATGTTTTGTGTTAGAAATTTTTTAGATTTTACATTTTCTTTGACCAATGACTCCATTTTGTATCTCCAATGCCTGAGATTCTCTCTTTCACCTCTTATATTCTTTTGGTGATACTTGCCTCTGTAGTTCCTTTTTGCTTACCCAGATTTTCCACTTCCAAAATTCCCTCAGTTTGTGTTTTCTTTATTGCTTTTATTTCCATTTTCATGTCTCGAACAGTTTTATTTGTCCCCATCAATTGTTTTTTGTTTGCTTTCTTGACATTCTTTGATTTATTGATTTCCTCCAATTTTTGTACATCTTTTCCTCAATTTCTTTAAGGGATTTTTTCATTTCCCTTTAAAGGACCTCTATCATTTTCATAAAGTTATTTTTAAGGTTGTTTTCTTGTGATTCAGCTTGTATTGGAATGTTCAGATCTTGCTGTCATAGGATAGCTGGGTTCTGGTGGTGACATATTGCATTTTCTGTTTTTGACTGTGTTCTTGCACTGGTGTTTAGGCATCTGGATTTGGGATGATTATAGGTCTAGGTGTTGGTTACTGTGTTTGTCTTTGTTGAATGGGTGTTTTTGGTGTTTTGTTTCTTGGTTTCTGTTTCTTGCCTAAATGGACAAGGGTGCTGGTGACTGTGAGTCTTCATGTCCAGTAGGGTGTCTCTGCAGGAGTTCTGGGGGCCTTGGTTCCCTTGATTGGGTCTGGCCTCCAGTAAACCCCAAGTCATCTTGGGTCTCTAGTTCTGGCCTGGCCTGTAGTAAAGCCTGAGTTGTCTTCTAGAGTGACTGGAACCAGCCTGGCCTCCAGTAGAGCTGCTGGGGCTATTCTTCTGACTGGTGTGGATTGTTTCTGGGCCTATGTAGTCTGCTAGAGTTCTGGGGAAGTGTTTGCTATGGAGAGGATGATGAGGTGAGAGGGGTTGGGTGGAGGTGTGGGTATAGGGGGAGCAGAACCCAGGGGGGTGCAGCAGTCTAGCTGGCTGGTGAATTAGTCACCCACTTGCTGTCAAAGGAGAGAGCAGTGGGATTCCTCTGGAGTTGGGGACAGGGCCCAGCAGCAGTGCTGGTGCTGAACTGGGAGGAGGTGGGCCATAGAAATGAGGATCACTCACCAGTTGTGGCTATGTGGCCTGTGCTTCAGTGGTGGAAGTCCAGTAGGGTTGGTGGCAGGGCCCAGCAGCAGCAAGGCCAGAGATGAGCTGGAATGGCTGGGGCCTAGGGAAGGGTCCTGGGCGACAGAATCCATGGAGGGGAACAGTTCTGCCAGTTTGTGTAACCTGGGTGTTAGTATTGAGACATTTGTACTGGTCTGTCCTTGGGGTTCTGACAGGATACACCCTCAGCTGCTGCCACTAAGAGCACCACCTGTGCCTATTCACTAAGTTCCCTTTTAAAAGGGCCATGGCCACCTCCCATCCTTCTCTCTTTCTGTCTCTCCCATCTCTCTGTCTGTCCCTTTCTCTCTCACTCCCCCCCTCTGTATCTCTGACTGTCTGTCTCTGTCTCTCTTTCATCTCTCCCACTGCTCCTGTCCCTGAGGTCAGTCTTCCCTCCCCTCCCCTTTCCACTTTATACCATCATTTTCCCCCTAATAATCCCCTCTTCTTGAACTCCATTGCGTGGCTTCTTTCTCATGCCGGCTTTTTAAAAATTACAACATTGGGACTGCTTGGTGGAAGTCTTCTGGAATTGGGGGTGAGGGCCAAACAAAGGAACGGGCTGGGATGGGCTTGAGCCTGGAGAAGGGTCCCAGAGAACAGACTCTGTCTGGGGAGAGGTGCAGTTCTGCTGGCAGGTGGGTCACTCACCCATTCTGGTTGGTGTGGTCTGAGCCCCAGTGGCAGGAGTCTGCTGTGGTTGGTGTCAGGGCCCTCACTGTATCTTATCAATGTTCATGAGATACATTTTCATTTTGTTTGGGTAAAAATATTTTTACATTTATTTTTGGATAAGGATATTTATATTTAGTGTGTTCATGTGCACTTGCACACTTGAGTGCATAAGTGTAGAGGTCAGAGAGCAACTTTTGGGGTTTGGGTCTCACTTTCCACCTCACTAAGACAGGTGTCTCTTGTTGTTTCTATTAATGTGCTGCTTAATCTAAGTTTGATGGCCCATGAGTCTTCAGCTGTGTCTTCCAATCTTACCACCCCTCTAGTGATAGACACGCTGGTAGCTGGTATCACAGATGTGTCCCATGCTTCTGACTTTTTATATGGATCCAGAGATTGAAGTCAGATCATCAGCCTGGGACATCTAGAGCTTTTACCTACTGAACCATCTACCTGAGACTTTTTTGACTCTGGTTTTATTTAAAATATATTGCCTAGTTTCTAGATATTGTGGGGGTTTTTTGTTTTGTTTTTTGAGACAGGGTTTCTCTGTGTAGCTTTGGAGCCTATCCTGGCACTCACTCTGAAGACCAGGCTGGCCTCGAACTCACAGAGATCCGTCTGCCTCTGCCTCCCGAGTGCTGGGATTAAAGGCATGTTCCACCAATGCCCAGCTTAAGTATTGTGGATTTTTATCAGTTAACTTTCTGCTGTTATTTCCACCATAGTGTATAGTTTAAGAACACTGTTTTTGTTTTTGCTATGTAAGGAAACATATTTTTAATGAATATAAATTTTTAAAAGTTGAAAATGAAAAAATGGCCAAAATTCAAAGTATTTGAAAAAAAAATCAACAAATTTCATAAGCCTTGTTGACACAAAAAGTGGTATGAACCTGAGAAAATGGAGCCTAAAAGCAAGGAAGGCTAAAGTCTCAGGCAATAGGCATCTTTATTCAGGGCATTAGATGATTTATATTCTAAGAGTTAGGCAAAGTCATGTGAGCAAAGCGTACTCGAGTTCAAGCTGTGCACAGTCACAAGGGCAAGGCTCATTCACATGAGTCTAGGCTGTACACAGTTCAAAAGGCAAGCCATCCTTGAAAACATTTTTTAATTACAAAAGTAAGTAACCTGAAGCAAACCCATCCTCATTTACTACACCTGGGAGGGGAAAGAAAGCATAGTCTTTTTTTTTTTTTTCTGGTTTTTCGAGACAGGGTTTCTCTGTGTAGCTGTGGCTGTAGACCAGGCTGTCCTCCAACTCAGAGATCTGCCTGCCTCTGCCTCCCGAGTGCTGGGTTCAAAGGCATGTGCCACCACCGCCTGGTCTAGGAAAGAATATTCTCAGAACAAATCCATGCTTAGAAGGAACAGCGGCTACAAGACTCTTGTTTTCTTGGAGTTTCGTCACACCATTTTGGAATTCCCTTCACACATCTACATTTTTGAATGTCTTCCAACAATTCACCATATGTAACGATGACAGAGAAGGGCCCATCGTCACTGATCTAATGGATACTCATGGTCTTCCTGACATTTTCTTTTTTAGGGACACAAACTCAATGCATTTGTATGATAATTACTTGAAATGAGATGATGATTCTGAAAGACAAAGACTCAAAAGAGAAAGAACAACACAAATTCAGTGTGTGTGTGTGTGTGTGTGTGTGTGTGTGTGTGCATATATAATAGAACTAAATATATAAGAAAGTAAGATAATTGTATTCTATAATGTCTTTCAAAAATATGATACAGGGATTACTTCTACACTCATTTTTATCATGTTGATGGTAATCTAATTCTAAAACCAGAAAAAGACACTAAAAGAAAAAAATCCTATCTAACAATATTTCCCATGAACAAAGCACAAGGTGCTTCACAAGATGGTAACAGAATGGATATAGAAATGCCCCAAAAGAAATAATGCATAATGACTAAACTGACTTCACTCTAGAGATGTAAGCTGTTTCTACATTCAACCCATCATATTAATTTTCAGGGTTAAAAAGAAAAATCATATGATCTTACAAATAAATTTAAAAGGAATTTTATAAGATCCAATATACATGTTCTTAGCACAACTGGAATACAGAAGACCTGTCTTAAATTAATAAAAGTTGCTTGTAAAAGGTCCACAGGTAGCAGTATAATAAATGGCAGGAAATGGACACTTTTAAGGGAGAAAGTAAAACCTTTTATCAGTTCAATGAGATACAGAGAGCTTAGTGGTCTGCCATGCCTGATAATCTGAGTTGGAAGACAAGAATCTCTGAAGTGGAAGGCATAAAATTAAAAAATAAAATAAAACAAGGCACTGCCCTCTCCAAAGCCCTATCCTCTACAAATGTGGTGGTACAAACCTGTTGCCTAGCAACTTAAGAGGTAGAATTGGGAGCATCACTTTGCATCCACAAGCTGCAGATCCCAGTAATGTATTGAACTCTTGCTTAGCAACACAACTTAAAATCCCTACTGTGAATGAGAATACTTTACTAGGGGCTGAACATGTGGTGAAGTAGCAGAGAGTTTTTTTCTTTTTTATTTGTTACCACTTTGTTTGGTTTTTGCTTTGTATGTATGAGGGTCCCAGAAACATACATGCCTGTGACACACACACACACACACACACACACACACACACACACGCACTTAGCATAGTACCAAATAAACTTCATGCTTGTGTCCAAGACTAATAAAAGATATATATGTGAAAGTGAAAAACAAAATTACAGTGACGAACTAAAAAACATGTAAGTAAATGGAAAAAGTGTTTTATACTGTGATCATGAAGTTCATTATTATAGCAATTATTTCCAACTTGAACTATAGATTCAAAGTAACTGAAAACTGTAGGAATTGACAATATGATTTAAAATATTCATGGAAAAACAAAGGACACAGTATAGATAACACAATAAAGTGCAAAAAGAAGAAAAAAGAATAATGTTGGAGGATTCACCATGCACCTTAAAGGTCTCCCATAAAGCTATAGTAAAATAACAAGACAGTGTTATTGGCAACATAATACACAGAAAAAATGGGAGCAAAATAGACGAGAGAGATTCTCCCAAGGTTTCCTCATGTGTGTGTGTGAGTCTACATGCACCAGGGACAAGATGGTTAATTTTGGAAGACCTGTGGCAACTATGAATTGCATATTCATGGGCAAAAATATGAACCCAGTTCTTACATTTTTGGCAGAAATTAAGTCACAATATTTCATAAAATTCAGAACATAAAATCCAAGGCAAAGATTCCTGGTTCACCCTGTCCTCTGCTGAGAGTGGACCCACCCAGATAGGGAGGACCTCCCTGAGTCAGGAAACACCTCACTCACTCTTGATTCCTCCTCTGTCTGGCTCTATGCTGAGCTTCCACCATCACCCCATCCTTGGATCTTTCTGGGCCTGCTCCTGGCATAGAGTGGACCTGCCCAGACACGAAGGACCTCCCTGAGTCCAGAAACACCCCACTCTTGGTTCCCCCTCTGACCTGCCCTCTGTTGAGTGAGAATACTAGGAGCGGGCAGACCATCCAGAGCTGCAGACACTGGCCCACGTATGGCACCAAGTGACAAGAAGAGATAGACAAACCCCACCTGCACTCACTGGAAGAAGAGATGGGAAGGCAACAGAATAAAGAACACACTCAACAACAGGAAGACCAATATGACACCAACAGAATCTAGGACTCCACACCAGCAAAAATTCTCAATAAAATACTGGTAAACTGAACTCAAGATAATACCTGAAAAATCATCCACCATGATCAAGTAGGCTTCATCCCCGGGATGACAACACCAAACTAAATGGAGAGAAATTCAAAAATGATTCCTCTAAAATCAGGAACAAGATAAGGCTGTCCACTATCTCCATATCTCTTCAATACTTGAAGTTCTAGCTAGGGCAATAAGACAAGAAAAAGATATCAAGGGGATACAAATTGAAAAGGAAGAAGTCAAACTTTCACTATTTGCAGATGATATGATAGTCTACATAAGTGACCTGAAAATCTCTACCAGGGAAACCATACAGCTGATAAACACCTTCATCAAAGTAGCGGGATACTAAACTAACTAAAAAAAATCAGTAGCTCTACTATATATTGATGATAAATGCAATGAGAAAGAAATCAGAGAAACATCACCCTTCACGATAGCCACAAATAACATAAAATATCTTGGAGTAATGCTAACCAAACAAGTGAAAGACCTGTACAGTAAGAACTTTGAGTCTTTTAAAGAAAAAAATTAAAGAGGATACCAGAAAATGGAAAGATCTTCAATGCTCTTGGATAGGTAAAATCAACATAGTAAAAATGACAATCTTGCCAAAAGAAATCTATAGATTCAATACAATCCCCATCAATATACTAGCACACTTCTTCACAGACCTTGAAAGAACAGAACTCACTTTATATGGAAAACCACAAAAAAAAACAGGGTAGCCCAAACAGCCCTGTACAATAAAGGAACTTCTGTACAATAAAGGCATCACCATTCCTGACTTCAAGCTCTATTATAAAGCCGTAGTCCTGAAAACAGCTTGGTAGTGGCACAAAAGTAGACAGATATACCAATGGAATCAAATTGAAAACCCTGATATTAACCCATACACCTACAAACACCTGATTTTTGACAGAGAAGCTAAAGTTATACAATGGAAAAAAGAAAGCATCTTCAACAAATGGTGCTGGCATAACTGGATCGGAACATGTAGAAGATTGCAAATAGATTCATATCTATCACCATGCACAAAACTTAAGTCCAAATGGATCAAAGATCTCAACATAAATCCAGCCACACTGAACCTCTTAGAAAAGAAAGTGGGAGGTTCCCTTGAATGAATTGGTACAGGAGACTGCTTCCTGAGCATAACACCAGTAGCACAGACATTGAGATCCACAATTAATAAATGGAATCTCCTGAAACTGAGAAGCTTCTGTAAGGCAAAGGACACAGTCAATAAGACAAAACAACAGCCCACAGAATGGGAAAAGATCTTCACCAACCCCACATCTGACAGAGGGCTGATATCCAAAATATACAATGAACTCAAGAAGCTAGCCACCAAAGCACCAATCAATGAAATAAAAAAGTGGGGTGCAGAACTAAATAGAGAATTCTCAATAAAGGAATCTAAAATGGCTGAAAGACACTTAATAAAGTGTTTAACATCCTTAGCCATCAGGGAAATGCAACTCAAAACAACCCTGGGATACCATCTTACACTGGCCAGAATGGCTAAAATCAAAACCACCAATGACAATCTATGCTGGAGAGGATGTGGAGAAAAAGGAACACTCCTCCATTGCTGGTGGGAGTGCAGTGTAAGACCACTTTGGAAATCAGTATGTCAGTTTCTCAGGAAAATGGGAAATCAGTCTATGTCAATTTCCAGCAATTCCTCTCGGGCATATACCCAAAGAATGCACATTCAAACCACAAGGACATAAGTTCAACTATGTTCATAGCAGCATTATTTGTAATAGCCAGAACCTGGAAACAACCTAGATGCCCCTCAAATGAAGAATGGATAGAGAAATTGTGGTACATTTACACAATGGAGTACTAATCAGTGGAAAAAAGCAATAGAATCTTGAAATTTGCAGGCAAATGGATGGAAGTAGAAGAAACCATCCTGAGTGAGGTAACCCAGTCATGAAAAGATAAACATGGTATGTACTCACTCACATATGAATTTTAGACATAGAGCAAAGGATTACCAGCCTACAATCCACATCACCAAGGGAACTAGGAAACAATGAGGACTCTAAGAGACTAATGCATGGCCCCCCAGAGATGGGATCTCTTGAGCTAATTGGGAGCATGGGGGTTGGGGAGAGGGAGCTGGGAAAAAGAGAGGGGAGAAGAGTAGGGGAGAGGGTGAAATGGGGGAGCAGGAAGGTTGAGTCGGGGGAAGAATAGAGGAGAGCAGGATGAGAGATGCCATAATAGAGTGAGCCATTATAGGTCTGAGGAGAGATCTGTCACTAGGGAGATTTCCAGAGACCTACAAGGATGATACCAACTGGAAATCTAAATAATAGTGGAGAGGCTACCTTAAATGCCCTTCCCTATAATGAGACTGATGAATATCTTATATGCCATCCTAGAGCCTTCATCCAATGGCTGATGGAAGCAGAAGCAGACACACACAGCTATACACTGAACTGAACTCTGGAACCCAGTTGCAGAGAGGGAGGATTGATGAGCAAAGAGGTCAAGATCAGGCTGGTGAAACCCACAGAAACAGCTGACCTGAACAAGGGGGAGCACATGGACCCCAGACTGATGTCTGAGAGACCAGCATGGGACTGATCCAGACCTCTGAATATTAATGTCAGTGAGGAGGCCTTGGCACTCTATGGGGCCTCTGGTAGTAGATCAGTATTTATCCCTGGCTTAAGAAAGGTTTTTGGGAGCCCATTCCATGTGAAGGGATGCTCTCTCAGGTTGGACACATGAGGGAGGGCCTATGCCCTGCCCAGGATGATATGACAGACTTTGGGAATCCCCCAGGGAGAGCCTTACCCTCCCTGGGGAGCAGAGGGGGGATGGGGTGGGGGAGGCTTGGTAGACGGTGGGGGAGGAAGGGAGGGAGAGGGAGAAGGGATTGACATGTGAAGCAGGCTTGTTTCTAATTTGAACTAATAAAAAATAATTTCTTGGAAAAATAAAATCCAATGGCAAACATACAGGAATTCAAATCACATTAGGAAAAAGAGTTCTTATAATCAGAACCAGAGGTCTTTAAACAGTAAGAGTATCTGAATGCAAAGATGTTTTTCAGTAAATACTCCTTGATTTTATCACAGTGAGAAATTAATGTTAATGTAAATACTGGCCATTAGGCTAGACATGACTTCACTTTCTTATGGAGAACTTAGACAAACAGGCTAACATCACTTTAGCCAAATTTTAGGGTCGTAAACTTGGAAACATATGTGTTCAACCATATTGAATTATAGCTTTAATATCCTTATGAAGTAACTTTATTATTGCTTGCTATATTAAAAATATTATTTAATTTCTTGACCAGCTCAGGCTTATGAGAAACCACTTATACAGTAATTCACATATTAGATAAAATATTAATTCTTTAAAACTTAAATAACATTTCTATAAAAATAAACATCATCAAATATAAAATATTATTTAATAGTAAGGGAAATTTAATAATCAATCAGGTTATTCAAATTGATTTCACATATAGGAAGAAAGCAATTCAGTAGAAAAACAGACAGAGCCAGTGAAATAATACTAGTCAGTTTCAAAACCTAATTTGCAAAAGTTGATTTCTCTAATATTATTCATCAAAAGTTTATTTATTTATTTTTGTGATACAAGGATAGAAGGCAGGATGCTGTAATATTTGAGTATTACACCCACGAGATGCTTCACCAGGCCTTATCATTTTACACATCACAAAGGCAACACTTAAAAAAAATCATAGTAGAGTGTTTAAGAGCTGATGAATTGTGCTATCCCATTTAGTGAGACAGGCCGGCACAAATTCATATATCTTTCTTGGAACTTGTGTAATAATGCCATCAAAGTTTACAGTTGTATGTATTTCATCCTAAGGGAAACATTTTCCTATTTCAGATTCATGTTTTTTATATGAACATTCATTGCTGCCTGTTAGATGTCAGGAATCATGTGAGCTACTGCAAAGCACGAGATTCGTGATAACATTTATTGCTGAGTTATTTTATTATAAAAATCTGGGCTGGGTATGGTGGCATACTTACAACTTAAGTCTGCAAAGGCAGAAGCAGCACGATCCAGAATTTAAAGCTAGCAGAGGCTGCATAATGAATTCCAGAGAGGAAAGAATTGTATAATGGAAACTTGTCTCCAAACACCAAACAAAAATTGTAAGCAGCTAAAATTTTACATAAAAGTAGTTATGTATGTATTCACAGTGTAGTATGGTGTCAATTTTAGAACAAAACAATACTGTAAATCATGGTATTTCTTTTATTAACATGTCTGATCAAATACAGGCAAAAGATATGTAAAATGTTAGTTGAAAACTGTGTTACACTTTCATTTTGGTAAAATAAATTTATATGTCTGAAAAAGGAAGAAATTCGCTAATATATTATGTTGTTTTTTGTCATCCTGTCAGTGTCTAAACCAATGAATATATCAATGCGAAAAGAACCCGGATTAGAGTATCAAACATTTACTATCTAGTTATGAAATCGCCATATTCTGTCATTTTTCCCAGTTAGAACTAGTCCAGAATTACGTTCATTAAAGCTATTAGTCGAAGTATTTTATCATTTAAAATCATTATTTACTTTAACGACAATGTATAGTAAATATACAACAAAAACCATCTTCAAAACAGGCCACACTGTCAGCCACTTCAATCTTCCCCTTTGCCTCTTACTTGGGGCACTATTCTCTTTAGCCTCACGGGGGCAGTATCTCAACAGTGCTTCGTATTTCTTTCTGTGCAGGTGCCTCATTCTGCATGAGCGTGTCAGTGACACATTACTAGAAAGATGTGGCTAAGGACACATCCATGCCAAGACCAAAATGCACTCCAGAGCCGCCTTATGGGAAGAGGGAAGAGAAGCTGTCCAATGTTTGATTGCAATCTATGAAAACAATTATATTTTCTTTAGAATATTTTAAGTTTTAGAAAAACAATTAAAATCAACAATTCATTTTCAATGTAAGGGATACTTTCAGCAATAAATCTCCACACGGCGAAAAGTTTTGTGGCTGATCATGCTTTCAGGTTAAATTTATTCTATTAAAGCATTTGGTTGTCTTAACTGTTAAAAGTAAAAGATGGCTGTGTGTTTTCTGGGGCTAGTGGTGGGAAGGAGGAAGGAAGGAGTTCCTTAAAGACAGGGGATTTTAGTTGTAGGCCCTCAGAGAGTGAATTGCAGAATGTTACAGAGCCTCCATGTCCACAGTTCCCGATCACCCCCTAGTACCTGGAACTGAGAAGGATGCTGTGTAGACTCCGTGTCCACAGTTCCTGATCACCTCCTGGTACCTAACCTAGAATGAATGAATAAAATGGTGATGTGCATCACTCACCCTCTGTTGACCCCTCTTCTGTGGAGATCCCGTTTCAGTGAACTCTTAATATCACCACAGAATCATATTAAACATGGACCAGAAAAATGTCAGCAGTGGACTCTTCTTAAAATACCCAGGGGACAGGAATTTAATATTGGTTTTAAATATCACTTTGAAACACATTTTTCCAGCATCTGGATATGCCTCTGAAGACAGAGTGATTCATGGTGAGAATATTGTGTGAAGTTGAATGCTCAAACAATATTGTTGTATACCTGGAGCAAAGGTTACAAAAGTGCCGTAGTCACGGGTATCCTGAAAAAGATTAGGGAGCATCCTCCTGAAAATGGAAAAACAAATCTCTGTGTTATAGTGAAATGCTTTTATAATGGCATAGAACCATGTCAAGAGCAGCAACCTGCATAGTGACTCATCACCAGTTTCATTTGTGCTGTAGCCATAAGGTTAAGTTGCCAACTTCCGGGAATTCTGATATCACCATAGATCAGCTGTCATGGTCACAGAAAAATAACTCCTGTTATAAGCCAGATTCAGAGCGGGAAATCTAACCCTTTTCTCCCCACCTCTCACAGTGCTTGAGCCAGGAGCCATCTTGAAAGGGAGATATTGTTGGATGCATATGTCGTCTCTGGTGGACATCATGAAATAGAACTTTCCTGTGGGAGTGTGGCTGTGATGGGCACAGTGGCCAGTGATCCCTCACTGTGGACAGGAGTCAGACCAGTTGCAGGTGATTAAAGCAAAGTGAAGATCTGAGACTGTGCGCCTCTGAGGCCCTCAGCCTGAGCCCCCAGGGTAGCTACCACAGCCACATCCACTTTCCTCCCTCTCTGATGTACTCAGAAACATGGAGTGGCTTGGACATTAGGCCCAGGTGCTGCGGAAAATTATTTTAAGGTGTATTACGTTTGTTTTTGCGGAAGACCATTTGTTTTAATGATGCAAAGCTATGTTGCAATCGTTTATGTTGTTTTTGTTTTAACTCTGTGAAGCTGCATTACTTTGCTTGTCTAACCACCTGAAGATCTAACAAAGTGCTGAATGGCCAATAGTGAGGCAAGGGAAAGGATGGGTGGGGCTGGAAGGCAGAGAGAATAAATAGGAGAAATCTGGGAGGAGGAAGAAGAAGGAGCAAGATAGAATAAAGTGAGGAGGACGTCAGGGGCCAGCCACCCAGCCACCCAGCCATCCAGCCACCCAGCCAGTCACAGAGTAAGAGTGAAAGTAAGATATACAGAAGAAATGGAAAACAAACCCAGAGGCAAAAGGTAGATGGGGTAATTTTAAAAAGCTGCCAAGAAAAAAAATTCCAAGCTAAGACCAGGTGTTCATAATTAAGAATAGGCCTCTATGTGTGATTTATTTGGGAACTGGGTGGCAGCTCCCCACCCCCAAAGCCAAAAGAGCAAAGAATAAAAAACAAACAACCACACCCATGTGCACACATGAGAGTCTCCAGAACCAGAGATCATGTGCCCAGCACACTTGCTGTTGAAGTTCCTAGGAACTTGTAGTGCCTCCAACTTTAGCCACACCCCTGCGCACAATCTGAAGGTGTCTTATACATACCTTCAAAGATGTTGAGTTAGGGCATCTCCAAGGATACATGCAAAAGTCTTTGAAGTGAATAGAGCCTCAGTATGGACAAACCACTGAGCAACACAGGGCAGGGCTGAGAATGTGTAGCCAACCAACCACTGGGAGACGAGAGGAATTATGGCAGCTGATAACTTTTTTTTTTCAGTTCTTCAGCCGGATGAATTATGGCAGCTGATAATTTTTTTTCAGTTCTTCAGCTGGATTTTTATGTTTTGTTTTATAATTTCTCTCTTTCTTCATTGATCTTATTGCCTTTGTTTTAGCTTATAATTTTAAGTAAAATTTAAATTTATTCTACATTACTTTTGCCCTATTATTATTATTATTATTATTATTATTATTATTATTATAGTGGTACAGTTGTTGCCTTGAGTAATTTTTTATTGTTTCCTTTCTGCATGGAAAATGAGAAATAATCATTGGACTCTCAAGCATTTGCAGGGAATGTTTTCCCAATAAACTTTCCTTCCAGTTGATTTGGGAGAAATTACATGCTACTACAGCCATGACCCAGTCTTTCACAAACCTTGGTGTATATGTCGACTTAAACAACAGGAAAGACAAAGCCCCTATGTTGGCAATCCAGCCACCAGAAGGTGTGACAGAGAAGGGCAGAAGTCCTACTTCAGACACTCAGCAACAACAGATAAAAATATGGGTACACTGCACCTCTGAGGACCTCATCATAGGCCATAATGTGTAATACTGATAAGGGCAAAGACTAACCAGAGAATTCACTCCAGATATGCACTCCTGGCTTTATCTTTGTTAATGTATACATACGTGTGTGTGTGTGTGTGTGTGTGTGTGTGTGTGTGTGTGTGTGTGTGTGTACCATACAAAAGAAAAAGAAGCCATGGATTTGACAGTGTGGAGCAGTATATGAAGGAAGTTGAGAGGAGGAGATGGAGGAGAGAAATGATGCAATTATTTTATGATCTCAAAAAAATAAAATAAATCGTATTTAAGAAGAAAAGAAGGGAAGAGAAAGTGAGCTTCTGTCCTAGTTTCTCTCCATCTCTGTGACACACACTGACCAAAAGCAATCTGGAGAGGAAAGTGTTTATGACATCTTCCAGGTTAGAATCCTTTATCAAGGAAACCCAGGCCAGGAGGAGCTCTAGAAGGTGGAAACTGAAGCAGAGGCCATGGAGGAATATTGCTTAACGATTTGCTCTCCACAGCACAATCAATCTGTTAGGCAACGCAAGATTGGCACCACTCACAGATAGGCTTTCTTCCATCAATATTTTACTAGGAAATTTACCCCACAGACATTCCCATAAGCCAATCTGATGGAGAGACATTTTCCTAATCGAGGTTCCCTCTTCTCTGAAGGTGACTCTAGTTTGTGACAAGTTGACAAAACTAATCAATATGGCTTCCCAGGCTCAGAAGCAGTAGCTGTAATATTAAAACCCACTAATCACAACCAAAGAAACCCCCTGAACTATACTACAAACCAGTTGAAATTAGGTGCAATACTACACAACACACTAACTTAAGGCTGCTAAAGTGGATACCTGTAGGGGAAGCTGTAGCCACGCCTTCTTAGGGGCTGGCTACAAGAGTACCTGAGGGCTTGTGAGGGCGTGGTCAGAGTGAGTAGGGGGACTACGTTTTCGGTTTCGGTTTCTCTTTTTGCTTCTTGCTGTACAGACTACCACCGGCTGGCTGGTTCGCTCTGTAAGTAAGGCTTTTCCCTATTAAATACCCTTATATTTCTACCTGACTCCGTATTGGTAATTTCTTACTATAGATACCTCACATAAAAGTTGAGATATTCCAACAGATGAACAAGCCTCATCACAGAAATACAAGACATGCTTTAAAAGGCAACAAAATGCCACTGAAAGTTCTGAATTCTTTTATCAGTTGACTCCAAATCTCTGACATGGTTGAAAGGCTGAAGAAAGATTTTTTCAGTAGTGAATTCAAAAGGGAAACAAAGAGCTACAGAAATTACAATGGAAATTTAGAATATGAAAAATCAACTCAAAACTGGAGATGTTTGCAAACTCATACAAACACCTTAGAATGAAAACTTCAATGAGTTTGTTGGGACCCAGCGCCCAAGGGGTCTCTGTGAGTTGTTTTCCAGCATAACCACAGGTACCTCCTGTTTTCCTGGCCTTGCCCCACTAGCATCAACAGCCTGTTGTGAACCCTTACTGTTGGGTACAGACCCGACCTTCAGGCCTGTGCTGACCTTTTGTTACTTCCTTTTTGAAACATTGTACCTTGCCCCATCCCTTCCTGCTTAGTTGGCCTTGGGCAGGGGTTGTGGATTCCTTGTTTATGATAGGGCGTGGGAATGCATTCTGCTAGCAGGTGGCAATTTTCTATTTCCTCTTGTTATGATTGTATATAACCTGCAATAAAGCGATGGCATTTGCTGGTGTCGGTTACATGAGTTAAATACAAAACTCAGTTGAAAGCCTCATTGATATGCCAGCTGAAGTGAGAGGAAAGACAGGGTGGGCAAGACACCACACTTAGAAAGTAGCACAGAGAAGGATGAGGAATAAACAGCTTGCACCACTAAGAAATAAAATTCGTGGATACTAAAAAAATTTATATCAATGAACCCAAACCATAGAAAACCCATTCAGTGAAATGGCAGAGTATCTCCCAAATCCCAGGGAATATAAGGAAATTTAGACAGCAGGCATTTGTGACCCCAAGTATTTATGGCCAGAATAGAATTTCTCCACTATGTACTATAGTCAAATATCAACAAAGAAAGAATATTGAAAAGTGCTGCCAGGCATTGCAGTACACCCCTGCAATCCTGCAACTGGGGTGTAGGTAGGAGGATCAGGAGCTCAAAGTCATTCTCAGCTACACTCTAATTTTGAGGCTCACCTAGGCTACATGAGACTCTCAAATCCTCACCTCCCAACTCCACCTCTCTATCCCATGAAACAACTTCTCCCCCAGTTTCCTGGAAGTAAGCACTTAATGTAAATACAAAGTCAATAACAGAAGTTTTCTTCTTAGAAATTCTAAAGCCCATGAGGGCATGGGAAGGTGTATTTCATGGTCACAAGCAAAAAAAACAAATGACAAAATATGTAATAATTGATAACCTAGATTATTACACCCAGAATGGGAAATAATATCCCAAGCAAATGGAACCTGTAAGCATGCAGGAATATCTGTTTTCAAATAGGAAAAATTAGACTTGGAGGACAAATTAAAAGAGACAAGAGAGATACGTATTGATTAAGGGAAAGGTCCATCATGAATACAGACTGATTTAAATGTGTGTGGACTGACTGACTAATAGAACATAAAGTCTTAAAAATCAATTACTACAGACATAAAACAGAGACCATACCCCAAACATTGATAGTGTGTGATTTTGGCAGTCTACTAAGCCAGTAGATAGGTGACAAATTAGAAATATCATCAAGACAAAAACTTAGCTGAGAAACATCACATTTAAATTACAGTAAAGACTAGAATCTTCAGAATAACCTAATCACCCATGATAGGACACACATTCTTTGTGTTGTCTCAGGGGACTGTTCCTAAATACATCAAATTATTGGCCATAAAGCACGTTTAGTAAATTCAAAAAAGTAAAACAATTTCAGGCATTTTTAAAAATAAGAGAATGAAATAAGAACAATAGAAATTACAGAAATAAAACACATGGTGATTAACAATATATAGGGTCAATTAAACAATATGGAGTACATTTTAAAAGCTCCTAAATTCAAACAAAAAAGGATTCAGAGATGTGTGGTGTGCAATAAAAATAGTTTTAGAGGGAAGCTTATGTCTGCCTAGATAATAAAAAATGTCAAACACATAACTCTCTTAGCTACTTTTATATTGCTGTGATAAAACACCATGACTAAGACAATTTATAAAGGAAAAGGTTTATTTGGGGATTCTGGTTCCACAAGAATAAGAAAGTAACTTAATGATACATTTTGAAGTACCAAGAACAAACTAAATCCACAATGAGTAGGAATAAAGAAATTTCAAAAGTTACAGCAAAAGCTAAAAACAATGTATGAGATCAAAGAAAAACAGAGTTGATATTTTGAAATGATAAGCAAAAGGAACAAATCTGAACCAAGAGACATTCTTCAGGAGAGAGAGAGGGAGAGAAAGAGAGAGAAAGAAAGAGAGAGAGAGAGAGAGAGAGAGAGAGAGAGAGAGAGAGAGAGAAGACTCAAATAAATAAAATAATAGAGAAAATGCTGTTTTAAAGCAGATACCACTGAAATCCACAGGAACACTATGAAATATTCTGAAAAACTAAATATCAATTAATCAGAACATTTAGAAGATAATTCTCTAGACACATATCACCTACTAAAATTGAACCAGAGGGATATAAAACATTTAAACAGACTAATAACAAGTATAAAATTTGAGTAAAATAGGAAAAGTCTCCTAAAAAAAAAGAAAAGCACAGGGCTGAATTACTTTACTACTGAACTCTACCAGACTTTAAAAGAATTCACACTGATGTTTTTGAGGCTATTTCATAACATAGGATAGGAAGATAATCCATTCTAAGAATGCATCATTACCCTACCACCCCAACCAGGCAAGGAAACAGAAAGAAGAAAGCAAGCTACAAATCCATGTTCCTCATTAATAGCAACACAAAACTCCCCAATAAAATATTTGCAGACCAATACAAAAGACTGCCATGAACACTCAAGATGTGGCTCCCTGTACATGACCTGCAAAAACTGCACCACTCAACATGCCAACATGGGTGAAGGAAAATTTCTCAAGGCCCCACACATAGTTGAGTAGCTGCAGCCATTTGCTGGCTGCTGAAGAAGGGAGAACCAGCTTTCTTCAGGAATAAGATCCCAGTCCTAAATCATAGGCCCTAAATACACACACATGTAGTCAACACTAATTGAATTCCATTACACACACACACACACAAACACACACACACACACACACACACACATTTATATATGAAACAATAATTATATAGAAGAAGTGATTAATTCTAGACGGGGTGGGAGAGTTACCGAGTTAGAGAGGAGGAAAGGAGAGGTGGGAATGATGTAAATGATAGTAAAGTCATATATAAAATTCTCAAATAAAAAAAAAAAGTCATGACCAACTTATATTCATTCCAGAGATGCAAGAATGGTTCAATTTATTTAAATCAATGAAAGTAACACAGCACATAGAAAAGATAAAAGATAAAAACCCCACAGTCTTCTCAGTAGATGAAAGAACCTGGAATAAAATTCTGTATTCTTCTATAACAAAAACATAGAAAAATGGCATAAAAGGACCATATTTAATAGAATAAGTACTACCCATATGGAAAACCCACAAGCAAAGACATGTATACGGGATAAAATGAAATCACCCTACCAAAGTCATGAATAAGGCAGGGTATCAACTCTCATCTTGTTTATTCAATGAAATATTAGACATTTTATCCAGGGGGGAATCAGGCAAAGAGAAAGAAGTAAGATTAGTATTAATAGTAAAAAATGTCAAATTATATCTGTTTGCAGATGATATGAGTCTATGTGTTGAAAACTTTAATCATCCAAATGTTTCTTATAGCTGATTAACAAACTAAATTAACAGGATGATATACTAATAACTTTTCTTTCTTTCTTTCCTTTTTTTTCCGGTTTTTAGAGACAGGGTTTCTCTGTGTAGCTTTGGAGCCTATCCTGACTCTCGCTCTGTAGACCAGGCTGGCCTCAAACTCATAGAAATCTGCCTGCCTCAGTCTCCTGAGTGCTGGGACTAAAGGCATGCACTGTCACACCCAGCTACTATTAGCTTTTTTATACCTCAATAATAAATTTTCTTGGAACAAAGGTCAAGGAAATTGTCTGATTATCATAGCCTCAAAAGGAACACATGAGCAAAGAAAAACCACAAGACTAAGGAAATAAAAGACCTCACAAAGAAAATCATAAAACATGGAAGAAAGTTGAAGACATGAGATTATGAATAAGCCCTCCCATTTTTGGATAGAGAGAATTCATATTGATAAAATGATAACACTACTAAATCAATCTAATATTTAATGTAATACCCATTAAAGGCCATGAAATATGGACATTCTTCACAGAACCAGAAGAAGAAAATTAAAATTCATATAGAAGCACAGAAGACTACAAATGGCCGAAGCAATCTTGAAGGAAATAAATAGTCCTGGAGGTATCACAGTACAGGACTTCAAAAGCCACTATAAATCTATGAAACAAAAGAGAAATTCTATCAGTGGGTGGGGGAGATGTGACAACCCAGGGAACAGAATTGCTCAACCAGAAATAATCACAACGGACTAATAATATACCCCACATGTAGCTAACTGATTCTTGGCATGACTACCAAGATAAGTTAGAGACAGGACAGCCCCTTCAAGTAAATGATGTTGGGAACACAAGATATCTGCATGCAAAATATTAAAATTCCTATGCTTACCCTGTACCAGATCAACTCAAAACAGATCAAAGATCTTAATGTTAAGTCCTGAAACTTTGAAACAGATGTTAGGGAAATAATCAAACAAAAGCTCACTCCATGCACACTAAGAAAATGATAAACTCCATGAGGAGCCCTTTGAGCACCGCATGGGTGGGGAGATAAGTTGAGAAATGAGCCAGAAGTAATACATCCTGTTGGGCACACACATAGATCAGGACTCTGAGGACACACGGAAGTACTTGGAGTTCTGCTCGATCAATCAACCACATCCTGAATTTACCTAACTCCTAAAAGTCAGACAGCTTCTTGTTCGTGGTTGACTAAAAGAAGGAGGTCAGTTTTCCAGTCTGGAACAGAACCAGTGGCTGTCCACTGGCTATCCAGAAGGCAAACAAGGGAATAAGAATTCTTAGTCACTCTATTTGCTTGAACAAGAAGAGATTAACTTACAATAAAGGCTAACAGAGTAGTTCTTGGGGAAAAGATTTTGTTTCCTGAATCATGTGTGAGGTTGGCAAAACTCAAAAAAACTTTTCAGAGCTTATCATCGTAGTCTCTATAAATCTTATCATTTGTGTGTTTTTGTCTGTTTATGCAAGAGTGCAAGTATGTGTATATGTATGTTTGGATGTGAGATAGTATGTTTGGGTGTGATATATATACACACACACACACACACACACACACACACACACACACACACACACACGTGTGTGTGTGTGTGTGTGTGTGTGTGTGTGGTGTATTTGTTTAAGTGTGTGCATATGTATGTTCCTTTGTGGAAGTGTAACAAGGTCTTTCACTGAATCTGTAGCTAGGCTTGTGACCAGAAAGAACCAGTGATCTTCCTATCTCTGTCCTCCACCCTGCCCAATCTGGGGTAAAGTCTTAAGTCAAACTATATTAATAATTAGTTAATTAATATTGAAAAATTGGCAAGATCTCTAAAAGTAATTTAATACGTGTGCCACTCATGTAGCTATGCCTAGATTTTTTACATGAGTACTGAAGTTTAGACTCAGGTCTGAATGTTTTCACTATTGCAAACAGTAAGGTCTATGGCATGCTGAGTCATGTCTCAACACCAATGTGTGCATTTTTATCATCTTAGGCTTTATGAATGTAAAGATGATTTGGCAGTACTTAGCTGAAATAAGTACAGATAATATAATTTGTGAATAATTTGAACAATTCAGAACAATTGTCATTCTCAATTATTGATATATATACACTTAAAAACAGCCACTTCTAAAATGATGCTGTATGCCTATTCAGACCTTTACCACACTCCACTGTTAATCTTATCCACAATCTGTGGTACAATCATCTCATTGTGAGTAGTAATGACAACCGGAAAATTAATGCAGAGATTTTAGAGATGTCACAGGACTTTAATACAACTTTCTTGTAGATATGAACCCTTGCCTTTGATTGCCCACCAATTTGTAAGTACCTATTGCTAAAGGAAACACACACTTTGTTGCAGACTACAAAGAAACCATGATGGAAATGAGGTGGACGTTTCCACCATGTTAGCTAGGCCTCATGGGACTGAAAGTTGCTGTGTAGACAACTGGGTGAGAAAAGTCAGTGAAGGTCTGTTCCAGCTTTAGGCCAATACATGCTACAACACAAAATTGTTAGACAAGAGATATTTGGCCAACTGTAATGGGGTAACCCGTTAATTTCTGTTGAGATGTGAGGCTGCTTCCGGAGAGAGAATTCATGCTGAATACTGTGGATCTGGTCAAAGGCCTATGCCTACAGAGACCAAAAGTACAAAGGATTAAAACTTTTGTTTTTGCTGAATGGACATATTGCCAAACAACCTCATAATTAGTTATTCATATGCCCAAGACTAATTCTGTCTTCAAACTTGATCAAAGCAGCTTCCTTTGCAGTGAGTATCAGTTAATGCAGCCACTCATGGTTGGTCAATTTGCTGAGAACAAATGGAAAGCAAATGTTGGACTTTATTATTATTATTATTATTATTATTATTATTATTATTATTATTATTATTGGTTTTTCGAGTTTCTCTGTGCAGCTTTGGAGCCTATCCTGGCACTTGCTCTGGAGACCAGGCTGGCCTGGAACTCACAGAGATCAGACTGCCTCTGCCTCCCGAGTGCTGGGATTAAGGGCATGTGCCACTAACACCTGGCATAAATACTGGACTTTAAACAGGACAACCTTATCACTTCTGCCAGGGCTCAGGGAGCATCACATAAGAGGAGTTGGAAATAATAAGTAATAAGGAAGAGGGCATGAAATGCTGTCTTATGGCCATGACATGACTGTAGCCCTCATGAACTCAAAAATTGTGGTTATTTCTGTAGGGCCTGAACAAGAAAGTCACAGCATTCAGTTACAGATATGGAGGGGCTTATGGGACTGAACCCCCAACCAGGGGCAGTGTTAGATTTGAGAGGCCTGCTAAGGGTGAGAGGTAATTATTTTCAGAGGTGTATCAACTGGTGAGTTACCTACCCACCCTTCAGCAGATACATTCACACTCATGCCCACACAAGTGGCCTGATTAATTCTAGAGTGTCAGAAAGCAAAAATAACAACAAAAGAAGACAAAAAGTGGGATGAAGACCTAGTGGGAGGAGGAACTAGTGGAGCTGGAAGAGGACCAGAGAGGAGGGTGTCCAGGAAGAAGTAACACACACACACACACACACACACACACACACACACACACACAGGAAAATAAGCATAAAATTTCTGTTTTATTTTTGTGTGTTTTACAGTAGAAAGTTTGAATTTTATTTGATATTTTTGAAGCCCAGACAATCACTTCATCTACCATCATTACCAAATTTAACATGCCAAAAACATTCAAGAGTATATAGAAAAATGTCTATTTCAAAATGAGTTTCAAACGTAGACCTCCCCTTAGAGAAGTGCCCCAAATACTAAAAGAAACAGAGGCAGTGCCGCTAATAAGAATAACTATTAATCAAGGACTAAAGATACTCAAAGTGAGACTGCAATGGAGGTGTGAGCAGTGAGGAACAAAAACTGTATGTATCAGGCAAAATACAATTGGGTACTGTTGCGTGGCCCGCCCTGGCTTTGCATGCGCTGTGACAACCATAGAAGCTGCAGTCACAAAGGTCTGAATGTCCAGAGTTTCTCTGGGACAGCTTTCCAAGAAGGAATCATCTGACCCTTTTTACCAAAAGTAGACCACAATCCTCCCTTAGGGGCAGCTGTTCACTTCACCTGGAAAAAAAGGACAGCCCACAGAGAGGGAAATAAAAATATGTGTCAAGAGGCCTTGTGAATTCCTCTCCAGTTCACTACCATTATTAGGAGATATGTCTTTTGTTCTAATCACATTTCTTCATTGAACTAAAGCATGTGTCCTCGGTGCTTTTAAATTTGAAGAATCTTATGACATAAAATTTGCTTATCTGCCGTTGTTAGGTGCACATGTTACATATGCACACGTGTGGCCATGTATCTGACAGGATCCTTAAGGGAAGAAAAGACAATTTTGAGTCACACGTTCAAAGACTGCAGTCCACTGGTCTAAATTCACTGATGCTGCATCTATAATGAGGCGGACTGTCATGGCAGGGGGAGTATGTGGAGGGCGAAGCTATTCAACTTATGGTGGAAAGAATACAAAGAGAGAGACAGAAAGGACAGTCCTTCCACTAGGATATACCTCTTAAAGCTACCACTACTCTATGGGACTGTAAGCAGGTACAGGGAGAAAACACAGCATTCACTGTCCAGAGAAATAATAGTTTAACAAAAAGCTTCCTGTGTGTCTCAGCAGAGAACAACAGCTGCCAAAGCTGGTTAGATTTTTTTAGAGGTATGTGGGGGGCAGGGAGCTCAGAAGTAGTAACAGCCAGGTGGCAGGAATGGTCAGGTTTTGCAGGTGTGTGTGTGTATGTGGCAGAGGGTGGGGGCCAGGGAGCTGAGAGGGAGGAACAGCCAGGTGGCAAGCATCCAGACTCTGTCAGAGGAGGTGTTGGAACCTGTTCAGCATTCAGAGCTTCTGAGAAATCCTCAGAGCCAGGAGCCAGGGTCCTTGGCAGGAGTAGACAGTGCTCTTCACCAGGCTGAGGCATCTCTCCAGCTCCTGCAAATTGCTCCTTAACAGGAGGACCAAGAAAATGTAAACTAAAGCTGTGGAATGAATATATATGAAGTAGAGGCGGGGGAATGGACAATCAGCTTTGGACAGATAAAAATTATAAACTTTTATGTAATAATTTGACAATAAGTGTCAAAGCCTTAAAAATGTTCATATCCTTGTTACCAGAAACTCACACCACAGTAATTTATTCACGTGATAACTGAACAAGGCCTGTTGTGGATGGAGACTTGGTGGAGGCTGGAGGAAGAGGGCTGTGAGGCCATCCTGGATTACACAACCAGACTCCTAGCTAAAATAGAATAAAAGGAAAAAGGAGGAGACAACAGCCAAGTGATATGGGCTAGGGTACTGGCAAATGGAGGAGAGGTTCACAGTGGAAAAATCCCTTCCTGGATAGTAAAACTTGGTGGTTGTTTTCACCTGAATTATTGGACAGCTGGGAAGTAAATCAAGGAAGCCACTGCAGATCCTGTTGTTAGGACAATTCCACGAAGAGCAAGACAAAGTATCCCTTATTAGGAAAGGCTGGGGAAAACAAAAAAGGGGCAGTTAATGTCACATTCTCTTTCCTCTTATAAATTACCAATATTGGTGAATTAAAATCCAAGAAGAAACTTCACTATTTTCTGCTCCTTTTGGGGTTATAAAGGGGAAAAAACATTCTTGTACAACGAGTAGCTTTAATTTGATGAAAAGTGTGGACTGGAAAAAAATTTCCATTAAACAAACAAAACATAACAATAACAACAAAAAATTCCACCTGTATTAAAGATTCTAGGTTGTGTGACAATAATAGTCAAATAAAAAGAGGCTATCAATCTGAAAGAAAGTGGGTATGTAGGGTTGTGTTGTGGTGTTGGAGTGAGAAAAGGAAAAGGGGAAGTGATGTAATTATACTTTAATTAAACTAACATTTTAATAAAAAGATCCTAGGTCGATGACTAATTAGAACCTCTGTGATTGTGGATAAATGGAATGCTGGCCTGAAGATAACTCATTTAAGAGGCATTCATTGCCCACCTCTGATTTGGACCTAGCATCCCTGTGACTGTCTGGTGATTATCAGCATTACATATGAATGACCTTTACACAACACTGCCTCTCACAAAATCCAAAGCCAAGAATAACATCAGACAACATCTAAAACATGTAGCAGGGATTTGTTTACTTGATTGATACCTCCATTAATGTATTTTAAAAGTACCTTTTCTTAGGACTCCCTATAAAAACTTTATGAAACAGTTACTATGTTGCAACATAGTATTTGGAGTAAATCCTTAATCCAAAATATGATCACTCATACTTGTGTTCAGAATGAACTCTATCTTACTCCCTTTAAGGAGAGAGCTATTGTTGTAGAATATTATTTTAACTGGGCAAGGATGTTTTACATTTGTTTTACCTTACCTGCCTAAAGCACCTGATTGGTCTAATAAAGAGCTGGACAGCCAATAGGTAGGCAGAGAAGGGATAGGTGAGGCTGGCAGGGAAAGATAATAAATAGGAGGAGAAATCTAGGTTCGACAGATGAATGAGGTAGAGGAAAAAGAAAACGGGAGAGAAAGAGCAGAACATGTCTTCCTACCCAACTTTACGTTCTTTCTGTTTCAAAAAAATAAGCAAAAATATAAACATAAAAACAAAAATATCCTATAAGATAAAAGAAATGTTAGTGTTTCTGTATCACATGAAGGTTAAAGAATTTACAAGGAGATTAGAAATACAAGGTTTGAACAAGAATAAGGTAACTATGCCAACCAATGACCCCAAAAGGTCAAGGACCTAAGAAACCATGATTGCCTTAGGAAAGATGTCAACTTTGGCATGGGAACACCCCCATGAGCTGTAAAAAGCAAACATGCTTGTGGTCATATAAAAAGAATGCTAATCTTTTTCTCAGAATGTGCCTGTCTTTTGTAATTGATAAAGGGGAAGTGGGGGCTTAGTTTTATACATCTGAATTCTGTAGATGCTATAGCTCGTAAGTACCCTAGATATGAGTTACAGAGTGGCTAAAGATGTAAACTGTCGATCTCTATATCTTTGAGATGGAAGAAAACACTGACGAAAGCAAAAAGGGATCTAGAGCGTATGCAAACTTAAGTTAATAACTTTCCGTGTGTCGAAGATAAACTGCAGAAAGTGGCCAACAGAGGGAACTTAATTTTGTAGCCTTAATTTTGTAAAGACTTCAGCCTATTGAGAAATAGGACAAAAATTTCCTCCTTCCTTTGACTAATCTTTCTGATTTTATTGTAGTTTAAAGATTGTCCTTTTAATTCAATTTTTCATCACAGGAGAGGGTGCTCTCATCTCTTTATATCTATTGGTCCTTGCTGGAGGGAGTATTATAATTAATCCTAAGTAGTCGGTTTCTGCTCTGGGAGGGTCTGTGCTCTAGGCTGGAGTCAATAGGGTTCTGAGCAAATAGCTTATTTGCATGTCTTCTAGTCTCCCCACAAGCCCTCTGTTCCTCCCCAGCAAACCAACAAGTAGTCGAGCACTAAGAATAGACCCTTCCTCATAAGAACAAAAGCAAATGTTAAAATGAGAAAGTTCCTACTAAATAGAATGGTTCTTCAAAGATTCTTCCTAAGTTCTCTGGGCATTAGTGAGGTCCATTATTGAGGGGATGTGAACTTTGACTGAAGGTCCAAGGAGCTCCTTAGGGAGGAGACGAAGCATAAGAGTGAGTGTATAGTCAGAAGCTCCATTCCCTGTATATTCCGCTGGGCTTGATTCAGTATCTATGGTAACTTGAGGCTCCAGACTGTGGGAAAAGATACTGCATCTCCTGAGTTTTCTCCTTGGGAAGCAGATTTAGGACACAAACAGAAGTTGTCTAGGTTACTTAAAGTATCTCCTCTTGTCTTACTTTACATAGTCTCCCCCCCCACCCCTGGTAAACTGTCATGAAGGCCTGAATGTGATTGAGTCATTTCAGTCCAATTACCTTGATTCCTATAGAATAGGTATAGCTACAGGACCCCATTATGGTTGAAGGTTCTATCCATTCATCTTTGGGCCATGCTTCCTTCTCACCCAGCCTACAGAGGGACTAATTGTTGTTACAGTTAATTGTTTATCTTTCTTTTTGGGGTTTCAGGATCAAACTTACTCCAATTCTTGAGAATGTGCCTGGAGAGAATTTGAGAAAACTCTGAAAGTGAATCTCCCATGATTCTAAGGAGAGACAAGAAATGGGAGATGCCTAGAAGTGAAGGATGTTTTATGGTCCTTTTGTGGCATGCTTAAGAAAACATTATGGCTTGAACATTCCCCAAATCTCCATAGCACAACTAAGTAATCCAGTCAAATTTGGCATAATCCACAGGAGGGTGAGAAACATATGTAGCCAACAGACTTTTGACACAGTACAATGGTAATGCGTTAGAGAGAGGACAATCATTGTGATAAATGGCACTGAGAAAATCAGACCTGGGCATGCAGAAGAATAAAAGCAGACACTAGCTATGATAAAAATGAATCTGGAACAAGTGAAATTTTAAACGGAAGATCTGAAGTGATGAAATTGCCGTGAGATCTAGGCCAGTGTTCTGATTCTGTGCCTCCCTAAAGGACAAATGATGGTAAAAGCAGGAAGAATTTACATCAGTGGGGGTGTTCCTGGAAGGATAAGGTGGAACCTGTGTTTCTCACAGCAACAGTAATTTTAGGAGTAAATGAGGAAGGAACAAAGGCAAAGGCTGGTTGTTTGCATAATTTGTGACACAGGTTAGATGTTCTCTGGATGATCATTATTTCATGATCTGGTAGGGAGGTTTTAGCGACAATATGAAAGTTGCTATTAAGTGTGTGTGTGGGGGGGTAGTTTTGAATCATCAACTCTAACCAAGCAGACCTGCTCCTGGAATTCCAAGTGACTGCAGGATTGAGTTATTCCAATGGACAAGTCAGAAAGTTAAAGTTCAGGCAATGAGTGTGTTCTCCTTAAGGTTCAGGTTGATAGCACACTTCTAGTTTCTGCTAGCAACCATGGTGGTGTCTAATCTTTTCTGTCTAGCTGAAGCCTTTATGGAAAAAACATTCTCTGACAAAGAGGAGAGGGTTTGCTGCTTCCTTAGAAGTTGTCTTATGGTGTGGAATATGACAGCAGCCATTGTTTGGGAATTCCAGTCTCCTGGTGAAGATATAATTTTTTACACTTAAGGTGATCAAACAACATAATTTGAGAGATATTGTAGAAACAACCTGCAGTAAAACACAGATTCTTCCTTAAGTTAAAAACATACCCGGAAGCATAGAATGACTTTGAATAGAAAAGAAAAAAAGGTCAACTGATATGACTAAGGTAGTTGGCAAACAAAAGTGTGTACCTAAGATAGTATATACAGGACTACAAATGAGAATTAAAGCCAAACTTTACTGAGAAATGGTTATGAAAACGACTGAGATAATTATGAGCAACTTGGGAGAAGTGCATGTTGATTGTAAACTTGAAGAACAACAGATTGATGGTACTTTTTTCTTAGATAAGACCTTGAATATCTTGGGTTATCTCTGAGCATACTTTGTAGCAGAGTACTACACTGAATATTTAATACTCCTGTCTTTCTCTCCTGAGTGTCTGGACTTGGAGGCATGTACTACACATGGGTTTTTGTGGTGCTGAATATAGATTCCAGGACTTTGTGGATGTTTAGAAAGTGTGTGTGTGTGTGTGTGTGTGTGTGTGTGTGTGTGTTTATGTGTGTGTGTGTGTGTTTGTGTGTGTATGTGTGTGTTTATGTGTGTGTGTGTGTGTGGTGTGTGTGTGTGTGTGTTTGTGTGTGTGTGTGTTTATGTGTGTGTGTGTTTATGTGTATGTGTGTGTGTTTATGTGTGTGTGTGTGTGTGTGTGTGTGTGTGTGTGTGTGTGTACCCATGTGAACGTGTCCCCTCTGATTTCTAGAAGACTCACGATGAGGGAAACACTGACTGAACATTCTGTATAGTGCTTATAAATATTTGGGTCAAGAATAGCCAGAAACATTTGCATCCTTGCATCAGTGAAAATTATTGCAAATCTAATAGGTGTGTTTATCATGAAAGAATGAAACAACCAGACTGCTCTTAAGCCATTTTAGAGAACAATCATTCAAAAGTAGCAGAGGGTTGTGTTGGTTTTGTTGATCATATTACTGAAGGGGAACTAAATGTGGGCCTCAGGTGAGTAGATGACAACTTGAGTGGTTCTAAGTTTGAGCTGCGAGATATCTAAAAGGGTTCCTCCCCATAGAGCAGCAGTAACACATTTGGCTTCATTGCAAAGGGAACTAACTGATCTTCATGATGTTATGACCATGGTGCTCACTACCCTCAAAGTTCAGGACAGCAAAACAAAATGCATAGTGTTATCTATTCCTTTTCAGAAGATGTGTGCCACGGACCCTGCTTTAATTAATAAACAGAGTTCCTTAACAAAATCTTAACAGTGTCGTGTTCAGATATATCTGTGCAATGAGAATGACTCTATGTGTGCTGTAACAGCATTATTTGACAACGCTTTAAAAAGTGACATCCTATATGTAGCCAGGCAGTTGGCATAGTGGTATAGCACAGGTCAGCCTGGGAGTGAGATGTGAAGATTCGTCAAAGAATGTGTTGAATGATGCATTGCTATATAACTTTGAGAAACTCCTTTATGTAATTCAGGCAGCTATTTGGAATGCCAGATTGATTGAGAGTTGCTATTGGACCATATGGATTGCTAGAGTACTGTTTAGAGTATCTGTTTCACCTTGCTTGGCAGGTCAGAGATACATATTGGAAAATTTACAGTTCCATTTGTTTTAGGTCAAGGATGCTCTCACAACATATCATCCAACATTTGGGAATGCTAGTATGAACACCTGTATTTTTTTGAAACTTGACTCTATCTTATACTTTTATATTACTTTTATGTCAAACACAGATGCTTCACATTATGTATTTGCTTTGAGTTAGTGATATAAGCTTCAAACGTTGCAGGTCACTGTAGATCTGGATATAGGATAAGGGGTAGAAATCCAGAGACATTAGTTCAAAAAAAAAAAAACACTGCTTTTTTATGGTTCACAATATACATAAGTAGAAACCTACAACACAGTGGTTGAGAAGTTGAGGTGAAAGGAAAAGTATGGGCCAAGGCCAAGTTCTCAGCACAAAGGAGATTTATTCACCCCGGAGGGAGAGGAATGAGAGCGGGAAGGAGATAAGAGACAAACACAAGATACAGCAGACAAGGGAGAAGCAGCAAGGATATTTGTCCAGAGGGACAAAAGACTGGCTCTGGATAGAAGGGAGACCAAAGTGAAAAACAGAAAAATGGTAGTTTATGAAGGTACAAGGGGAAATACCCATGCTAGGATGAGGTGTTTAGTTTTAATGAAGTACGTTAGTTAGGTGAGCCAAGGTGGGGCTTGTGATTGCTGGACATTGGTGATCAGCTTCAGGAATGAGTCTGGCATGAGAAAGTGTCCAAATAAGAGGCTAGACCTTTATGGATAGCTTTAAGGATGTGCTTTATAGTTTACAAGGGAGAGGGAAGGAGTAAGCTCAAGACCTGCCAGCACCATGTTTGCCAAACCCAGGCCTGCTAGAGCCCTTCAGGAAGAATCATTTTCATTTTATCTTTACAGAGATTTGGATTTCATTCTTTGTGTTTAATTGAGAAATAGGCATTTGTGCCAAAATATGGGGGAAATACCCAATTTACCTATGTGCAGAGGTGGATGATAGCATAATATATGTGGTAACAAAAAAGAGACAGATGTAATGTGCAGGAATAGATTCCAAAATTTTCTTCTGTTTTAAATTACTCATTAGACATTTGCAGACCCAAGTAAGATGCTTTTGGGGGGAGGGGCATCTTTAAATCCTGATTACAAAATCCTCAACACATAGGAGCATTGGTACTGGGCTTTGGAACTAGAAAACATTTTTAGACAAGACTTCAGCAGTACAGAAGACAATGAGAAAAAAAAAGACAAATGAAATTTCACAAAACTAAGAAGCTTTGGAAAAATAAAGGAGGAAAACTTGAGAAGAGACAACTTAGAGAATGGGAGATACTTGTCTACCATCCTTCTGAAAAAGGGTTAATATCTAGACCATGTTAGGAATGCCACAAATAAATAACAGAAAAATAACATATATCAATTAGAAATGGGCATTGTATATAGCTAAGCCATTCTGAAAATAAGCCACGCAAATGTGTGGCTGGGTAAATGTAAAAATGTTCAACATCATTAATCACGAAGTAAATCAAAATCAAAATCACACCGAGATATTCCCTTACCTCATTAAAAGTGGGTTTTATCAGAGATACAAAAGTTACTCAGAAAATTAAGAGTAGAACTTCCATATGATCCAGTAATCCACTAAGGTGTATATAAAAAGTGACAACAATAGTCTAGAGGCTACCTTAAAAGCACTTCTCTGATAATGAGATTGATGACTACCTTATATGCCATCCTAGAGCCTTCATCCAGATGGAAGCAGATGCAGACACAGCTAAACACAGAGCTGAACTCTGGAATCCTGTTGCAGAGAAGAAGGAGTGATGAGCTAAGGGTTCAAGACCAGACTGGAGAAACCCACAGAAACAGCTGACCTGAACAAGGGATTGCTCATGGACCCCAGACTGATAGATGGCAAACCAGCATAGGACTGTTCCAGACACCCTCAACAAGGATGTCAGTTTGGAGGTCTGGACAATCTATGGGGCCACTGGTAGTGGATCAGTATTTACCCCTAGTACACAAATGAACTTTGGGAGCCCTTTCCTCATAGAGGGATACTCTCTCAGCCTAGACACACTGGGGAGGGTCTAGGCCCTGCTCCAAATGATATGACAGACTTGAAGATTCCCCCAATGAAGGCCTCACCCTCCCTGGAAAACAGAAAGGGGTTGAGATAGGGGGGTTGGTGGGGGACAGGGGAGGAGGGAATGGAGATGGAACTGAGATTGACATGTAAAAGAAACTTGTTTCTAATTTAAATAAAAAAGAAGCCTAAGCCATAGGCCAAACAGTTTATATTTTTTTTTTTTAAAAAGTGACAGTCTGTCCAAGAGACCATTACACTCATGTGTTTATTGTGGCACTATTCACAATACTCAAGAACTGAAAACTCTCTGAATGTCAATCAAGTGATGAATGGATAAAGAATACACAGTAATCACATACAACTGAATGCTATTAGGCAAGGAAAAAATGAAACCCTGTAACTTGTGGCTACATAGATGGAACTGATTATCCAGACAATCTCTTAATTAAGAATCGATTTTCAGATGGCTCTGTCAAGATAGCTTTGTCAAGTTGGTGGTTAAGATAACTAGGATAGGTATTAAGTCACAATTAGTGAATAATAAAAAAGTTATTTTCATCATGTAACTTTACAGTCTCATCTATTGACCATGTTCAATCAGTTTAAGAGTATGAGATGACCATTTACATTTGTTCAATTTCGTTATTACATTACTGTTCTCTTTCTCTTGTTTTCAGTGCCAGACATCATACACCACACTCCAAAAACACTAGGCTAGATAACTGCCTTAACCCCATATATTAGTAGTGTCCTTAACATCTTTGTAAAAATATAATAAAATTACACGTATTCCTGATCTAAAAATTCAGGCACAGTCCATATCTCTATAGTTTTCTGGCCCTAGATGACTCCAGCTTTACATTCTACAATCCCTAAACAAGTGATATGTGTTTAAGTATCAATGCTGAGTTTTGGCCATTGTATGTATAATAAAAGTCACAATATTGAGGAAAAGAAAGTAAAAAGGCCTATACACAAATTTAAGGACATATCCTAGGAGTTTTAGATGCCTTTTATTTTATGTCATAGGTGTTGACACTTACATTTTTAATTATTATTAGTAGTATTAGTATTATTTTGATGAGGGATGCTAGAAGTCTAGAAACAGGTTATTACATAACATTCTGAGAAAATGGATAGACATTAAAAATTAACTAGCAGCACTTCAGTTTTTTAACAAACTGGCTTTATTTGATTGATATAATTGGATATATTTTAAGCATTTTACCAGACACAGTAAGATATAACATGACTGGATCCGATGCATTCTATAGTACATCTCTGCACATTATTATAAATACCAGTATTGGAACTGGGCTTGGTGGCACCCTGGAGACAGGCAGATAGATATCTGAGTTCAAGTCCAGTCTGGTATACAAAGCACAAAGCAAGTTCCAGGGCAGACAGGGCCACACAGAGAAGCCCTGTCTTGAAAATCAAACAAAACAAAACATAAATATCAGTATTTTCATGACTGTTCAGTATTTTCTATAAATTATTTCTTATTGGCACTGATAACGTAATTTGTAACTACAATGTAGAGTGGAAAAGTTCTAGAAGAATTTTGTTTCCATTAACAAATGGTACTATGCAATATCTGAGAAGCCTCACCTGTGCTCAGTTTCTGATACAATGCCCTGATGATGGAAAGGTGACAAAACATCCTTATCTTTAATACTAATTGCTAAGATGCCTATTTCCTCTCCATCTACACTGCTTAGAAAAATTTACAATGTGCTTCTAAAGCATGAGATAAGAAAATATCCTGACTTCCTCCTTCCCTCTCCAATAAAAGCTTGGAGAAGCACCCGGTTCCCAGGTTGGTACCATGGCTGTCCTGGCTTCCTGGGTCTGGGTACTGATTGGCTACCTTTCTGCTGCTGTAGCAGAGAACTCTAATCCCTCATCTCTATATCCTCCTTTCTGGGAAGACACCAGTGGAGAGATAAGTGGTTTTGCTTTGGAGGATGGAAAGTACATAATAAACCCGTGGGTATTCACTGATAGAATGGGGTTGTATAAAATCTTACTGAGTAAGACGGCCCCATATTTTGCAAAATATGGTCCAGAAAATGAACAAAATCTTTTGTGGGGATTGCCTATGCAGTTTGGATGGCAGTATAGAACAGGTAAGGAAGATTCTTATTCTCCTATATACTGATATATGCCTGAGGTAGTAAGAAAATGGGATTCTCCATGCCGTACATTGCTATCTAGTTTTATGTCTACTTGACACAGGTTAGAGACATCTGAGAGGAAGGAATGTCAGCTGAGAAAATAGTTTCATAAGATCAACCTGTAGGCAAGCCTTTGGGCATTTTCTTGTTTAGTGATTGATGGGAGAAGGTCCCACTCATTGTGGGTAGTGCCATCCCTAAGCTGGTGGCCCTGGATTCTGTGGGAAAACAGACTGAGTAAGCCATGAGGAGTGAACCAGTAAGCAGACTCCTCTATAGCCTCTGCATCAGCCTTGCCTCCAGGTTCCAATTCAATTTGAGCTCTTGCCTTGGCTTCCACCAATGGACTGTTATTCAATATAAATAAGCCAAATCCTCTCTTCTCCAAGTTGCTTTAGATCATGGTATTCCATCACCCTACTAATAACACTAAGACACCCACCCATGTCTCTTGGAAAACCGATTTCTTTGTTTACTTTTTAATCTCCTTATAATTATTTTTCATCTATTCCTATTTGTACTTATTCACAAATCCTTTTCCCATGAATTGGTTGTTTCTACCAGACACTTCAAAGGCCAGTAGGCATAGAGACCAACCAAAAATATTAATCCTTTTTCTAATTTGCTGAGTAATTTCAAAATAGTTACTTCCCCACTGCTAACTACACATGTCTTCCTGTTCCTGTGGACACACAAGGGAGCATTCATTACAAACAGGAGTGATGTCTGATTATATTGACCTTAATGTGAGTCCTAATTGCAATTGCCTGATCATAAGCATGAAATTATAAATGAGTGGTTTCTTGCTAATGGTGAGCTATGCCAATGGTTGCTTCTTCTTGGAAACCAAGCTCTTTTCAGTATATATACATGGAAGATGTTTGTGGACAACATATTCATGTATAAAAAGATAGTTATTTCTGGCTGACAGAAGTTGTGTGAAGAAATTGGTGCCTGATACCCAACCTGCACTGCTTCCTCATTGCTCAGCAAGTAAGAAAAAAGAGGGGGAAAGGAGAAGGGAGAAGGGGAATGATGTCAGTCTTGAAGAAAAAGAAAGATTATTTTCTGATGTGCTGATGTTTATGTAACAGATAGTCAACTTGTAAAATACTTCTGATAACTTGTTTTAACTTATGCAGAAATCTCATTTATATGAAATATTGTTATCTCCACTTTACAGTGGTACTCATGTGATCATGTAATTTAGAAACATAGACCAAAGGTTTGGTTTGACTCCCTTTCTGTTAGTGACTGTTGCTCCTATGAATTTTATTAGGACTAGAGAAGACAGGAAAATGTGAAGTTATGTAAGTAAAACTATAGCCTATAAATTAAAAGTCAAAATTTTGGTATGGATGAAAACAGAAAATAATTTGGTTGAGAAATGAGAAATATTAAAAAGATGGTAAGTAAGATATAAGTAAATTGGAAAATTTTATATCTATAAATTAAATGCATGCATTTAACAATTTTAAATGTGTATAATAAACAAATACAACTGTGTATTCCCTGCCCTCTAGGTAGATTAGTTGATCCCACTGGAAGGACAACCTGTGGCTATAAAACTTTTGACGAGCTATGTGTGTCTGTGGACAGTTGGTGGGCTGGTAGGTTCATTTCAATAACCAAATTGTACCTTTGCATTATAGAATCCATTTAAACCCCAATTGTAGAGACAGAGACAAACTGAAATAGTTCTTCAAACTTTTGCAAGATAAATCTACTTCATCATATGCCAGTGGCCTTGATGACATGTGGCAAAATTGACCAGTCAAATAATAATTTTTAAGGATGTATTCATTCAGACTTTTCACAGAAGGATTAAATGAAGGAACTGCAAAGGTCATGGCCTCTAGGGACCAGCACTGTCAGTGAGATGACAGGTTCCCACAGGAACATGGAATCATTGTAAGGAAAGACCAAGATAATAATGCTCTTCCTTTTTGCTCAGAAAAAAAAAAGTGCTAAATGCTGATAGTCACAAACTTCTCTGAGTAATGTTATCTCTTGTTTGGCCATTGTATAACTAAGGCTTTAGTCATGTATGCAATACTAAAAACAACTTGAATATACTTCCTAATTCTTTTACAGTGTGTTTTGGGTTGAAATTAATTTACATCAAAATTTATTGTAATAATTTCCCAATGATTAGAAATGACATTGCATTAAATTTTACTTCTGGGGGAATGACTTATTAAATAGTATGATCCAGTAGGTATTTCCCTAATGCTAAATTGAGTCATTCTTCTCAAAACTCATAAACAGACTTGGCAACAGCTCTAGATAGCTGATTGGTTTAGTAATTTGAGGTGTTAAGAATGAGTACAAGCCAATTACCTAACTAAATTAAAATGTTTAAATCTGCTGGACTTGTCCTCTATAACTGCAAAGTTTGAAGTCCTGAGAAGTTTATTAGGCTGTAAGACAAAACTTCCTGCCTTAGAGAAACAAGTAAAAGCCTTGGTGATATGATGCATAAAAATTAGAGTAACTTGTGAATTATAAAATATGCATTTTATGAATCTGTGATAATGCTTAATTATTTTATAAAAAGTTAAAACCAACAACATAATCTCATTGAAAACTGTGCCATTCTGTGAATAATTTGACATTTTTCTTTCCTTATTTATTTAATGCTTTGAAATAGGACTGTTATCCAATCCATTAATATTACTTTTCTTAAAAATATTATAATATGGTTCTTTAGTGAGTGTATATACAATCACAATCATAGTATTATTAAATTGTAAGTTGATTTTCCTCACTGTTTTTAGTTGGATAATTTTTATCATCTTTGGAATCTGTGAATTTTCCTTAATGATTTATGCTTCCTCAAAATGTGCTCTGGAATTTGTCACTGGCTGTGGTGTGGGGCTAACCAACCTTTTGTTTTCACAGATGTAAATTATTTTTTGAGTGTGTTACCTTTCCTTGCTGCTGTTGATTCTGGCATACTGGGGATATCATCAGATGAATTCACGATTTTACCACCGCCCCTGGATGAGTCGAGGTTTTGTTATAATGTATCTGACTGCAAAAAGTTAGTCGGTGAAATAATGGACAGCTGGACCACCTTTTTCCAGGTTCTTCCTTTAAGTTTTATACCATACTAGTCAGCCATGCAGAGACAATGCTTTTTGTGAAAGTATTTTGTGAAGGATTGTTTTTATGAATTGTATTCTTTCCTTAATATTAAAACATAAATTGTAAATAGATTTTATTCATAAGTGATGTAGAAACACAGTGCATGCCTTAGAACCACCCACTGTTCTCATACAGTACTAACACAAAATTCATCTTTTCTCACTGCATGTAAAGAATATCACAAATAGCAAGGATGCAGACCACTTTAAGAAAGTAAATGGGCAAATGAGTAATTGGGAGTTTAGGTCACTTTTGAAATATTATAAGAATCAGGGTTATAGCCTTATTTTAGAATAGTCTTTCAAATTACTGAAACTGAATTAATAACCCCTCATATGTAGGTAGAACTGATGAAAAGGGCTGTGAAATTATTAGAGAGCTAGGAGAAATATATAGGAAGGTTGGAGGGAGGAGAAAGAAGGGAGAAATGATACATCTTAACTTCAAAAATAAAAGAAATAATAAATAATAAAAGTGACATGCTATTCTAAACTAACCATTGATGACCAAAATAAAATACAGTGGTTAAGCATAGAAGAAGCTAAATGTTAGTGATTTAAATACATTACTTTTCATTGCTTTAAATATAATTCAATTTAATTTTCAATTTTTTTCTTATCACTGAAAATGTTACAAGAATTTCAATAGTGTTGACAGAAAAAATGGCAGTGGAACTGTCAAGTGTAAAACATGGACATTTTGAAGATATTTGAAGTTCACTTCAACTGGATGATATGCTTTACTGAAAAGCACTGGATATTCTCCTATTTGCTGTTAGGTACTAAGTTGTGGCATGTAGGAACAGCAATTTCAGTTCGCGCTAACTATTGCTCCTGTCTCTGAGACTGGTAGAGTTTGAGGGAGAGTTGCCCACATAACACTTTTTCTTCTATGCTTTAGTACATGCAGTTGCCTTCTAGTGACTTTGATGGCCTTTTGCAGCACTTATGGGCTGCTCATACCGCATCCTTGGAGTATCCCATCAGTGTCTTTGCAGACAGGTAAGAAATAGTTTTTACCTCTGTTTTAGTTTAATGTTTTTCCGATTGGTTTGGTTGAAAACCATGACCAAAAGCAAGGAAAGAAATGGTTTGTTTCAACTTACAAGTTATAGTTTGTCATTAAAGGAAACCAGGGCAGGAGCTCAAGCAAGAACCTGGAGGCAGGAGCCAGGAACCATGGAAGAATATTGCTTAATTCAGCTAACTTTCTTGTATATAGCTCAGGGCTACCTGCTTAGGGATAGCACTGCCTACAGTGGGTTGGGTCCAGTTTCATCAATTAGCAATTGTGAAAATGCTTCGTAGACACAGATATAAGCCAATCTGATGAACTCAATTCCTGAATTGAAATTCCTTCTTCCCAGGCATTTCCAGATTTGTGTCAAGTTGACTAAAACTAACCCGCATGGTCTTACTCATTTCTTTTTTTCTTTTTTTTCTGTGTATTTTCTTAGTGTTAGATATTTGGCAAAAGCAAATTATAAATATTAGTTGTAAAAGGGGAATAATTCTATTCATATGCTTTCTGAAGTTTAATTGGATTTTTTTCTACTTTATTTCATTATTGGACTGATATGCTATTGGACTGTAAATTTTCTTTTTTTTTCTTTTTCCATTTTTTATTTGAATTAGAAACAAGATCATTTTACATGGCAATCACAGTTCGCTCTCCCTCCCCTCCTCCCCTACCACTCCCCCCAACTAAAACCCTACCTATGACACCCTTTCTGCTCCCCAGGCAGGGTGAGACCTTCCATAGGGGGTCTTCAGAGTCTGTCATGTCCTTTGGGATAGGGCCTAGGTCCACCCCAGTGTGTCGTGCCTCAGGGAGTATCCCTTCATGTGGAATGGGCTCCCAAAGTCCATACCTATGCTAGGCATTTCTTTTTCTTTTAGAATAACTGTGAATTTTTAATCTTAATTACAAACAATTAGTGTGATCACTGGTGACAATTTTGATAAAGGGCAAATTTGGAATATATTTTAGAAAAGTGAAGAAAAGAATATCTGAGAAACAGGAGACGGGAAAATAGCACAAATGGTAAATCCCTCATATGCAAGCATGAAGACTTGAGTTCAAATCCTAGAATCCACGTGAAAACAGCCAAGCACCGAGGCATGTATTTATCATACTCATGCATACATAATATATGTTACAACTGGTTAAAAGGGCTGTGAAATTGTTAGAGAGGTAGGAGAAATATATAGGAATGTTGGAGGGAGGAAAAAGAAGGGAGAAATGATAATCTTAACTTCAAAAACATAAAAAAATAATAAAGCAAAGGAATCTCAGTTCCATACAGACAATCTTGAAAAAATGGACACATTTAAGTGTGTTTTTCCATAATGTCAGGATTCATTGAATACCAATAAGTTTTTTGCTAGGCCAAATTTGTTGCTGTACTGTACTTTGTACTACTAATTTTGCTTGAACATTGTGACCATTGACAGTCTCCTCTGACCAGTGCTATCATGAAGCTCAAACTGATAGTAACTGTTCCTGCATAAACATCACCACTGACAAGCTTATCAACTTAGGTCAAAGCCATATCATGTAAAATTATTGAACATGCCAAACCACCAAATGATAAAAAAAACCCTCACCTCCACATCATATATGAGGAAGAAAAACTAATGGTACAGCATGTAATGATGCTTTAGACAAATGCATTATGGGATTTACCAGCAGGATCTAAACTCTTTTTTTTTGTTTGTTTGTTAATTTTTTCATCCTTTTATTGAAAACAGATTTCCCCCCCCTCACACAATATATCCTGATTACAGTTTTCCTTCTCTCTACTCTTCCCAGTTCTTCCTTGCCTCCCTTCCAATCCAGACCTACCCCATTTCTGTCTCTCAATAGAAAACAAACACGCTTCTAAATATTAATAATAAAATATAATATAATACAATAAGATAAAAGAAAAACTAACACATTGGAGTAGCACATGAGTACCTGTCTAGAACTTTAATTACTCTTGTGTAAATGCCTATTGATAGGAAGTCATGATCTTAATATAGGTGCATTCTTAAACTCTTGGAACTGGTAGAAAGTTTCCCAAATCCTTAAACCATTTCTCAGGGAGGAGTCGGGCAAAGTGTGTAGTGTGTTCAAATCTTCTCAGTAATGCTTTGTTTGTTTTCTTATTCTTTACCCTGTGTGAAAGTTTTAAAACCTTGTATGCAATTTGCAAATATTTACTCTTCTTGCTCAACTTTTTTGAATCATGTATATAAAACCATTTACTCATACATAATTCATACTTATGTAACGCAAAATTTACCCACTCTGAGTAAATGAATTTCTTGTACATACACAGAACTGTGCAATAATCTCGATAGTCTAGTTTTTAGAACATTCGATAAGTCTTAGAATATAACATGATAAACAGTTGAAACAAGGCAGAAGGATCATTGGTTTCAAGCCAATCTGAAATATATAGTGGAACCTAGACACATAAAAACAAAACCAACCAACCCACAGACCAAAGCCTTGCTTTCACCTGCAGTTACTGCCTCTTCTCACCACATCCCTGCACAGTGACTGCCTCTTCTCACCCCATCCCTACACAGTGACTACCTATCCTCACCCCATCCCTGCACAGTCACTATCTGTTCTCACCCCATCCCTGCCTTTTCTCACTCCATTCTTGCAATCATTGCCTCTTCTTACCTCACCCCTGCACAGTCACTGCCTCTTTTTACCCCTAGCCCTAAGCAGCCATTGCCTTTTCTTGCCTCCAGCCTGGAAGTCACTGCCACTGAACCAATAGGCTACCTTCTGGCTGGGAGGGTTTGTCCTTTTCAGACCTGTAATACAGATGGAGCCACAGTGTATGGCCATGTCATCCGGGTCCTTCAGGATCGTGTTTTTGAAGTCCATTCATGCTTTTGTACACCCATTCACAACTTTTAGTTTTTGAATACTATTTACCTTTCAGTGTTGGGCATTTTGGTTGTTTTAAGCTTTTGGCTACTATAAATAACACTACTATGAACATATAGATGCATTCTTTCATATATTTTTATTTCAAAAAGATTTATCTATTTTTTTTTTCATTTTATTTTATTTTATTAGTTCTAGTTAGGGAACAAGCTTATTTCAAGTCCCTTCTCCCTCTCCCTCCCCTCACCCCCAAACTTTCTCCCCCACCCCCAGCCCATTCCCCCAACCCCATCCACCCACTACTCCCCAGGCAGGGTAGGGCCCTCAACGGGAGCTCAGCAAAGTCCACCAAGTCTTCCTATGCTGATCCTGGGCCCTTCCCCATGTGTCCAGGGCCAGAGTGTAACCCTTCATATGGGATGGGCTCTCAAAGTCCCTTTTTGCACCAGGGAAAAATACTAATCCACTACCAGAGGCTCCCTGGAGTGCAGAGGCCTCCTTATTGACATCTATGTTCTGGGGTCTGGATCAGTCTTGTACAGGCCTCCTGGACAGCATCTGGGGTCGATGTGCTCTCCCTTGTTCAGGCCAACAGTTCCTGTGGGTTTCTCCATCCTAGTACAGACCCCTTCGTTCTTCATTCCTCCCTCTCTTCAACTAAATTCCCGATTTCGGCTCATTGTATATCTGTGGATGTCTGTCTCTGTTTCCATCAGCCACTGGGTGAGGGCTCTAGGATGGCATAAAGAGAAGTCATCAATCTCATTTTAGGGGGAGGGTTTTTAGGTTATCCTCTCCACCATTGCCTGGATTGTCAGATCGTGTCATCCTTGTAGGTCTCTGGAGATCTCCCTGGTTCCTGATCCCTTCTCGGGCCTACAGTGGCTCCCTCTGATATCGTTTCTCTCATCTTGCTCTCTTTCCTCTATTCTTCCCCCAACTCAATGTTTCTGCCCCTCCATTTCCTCTCCTCTTCTCCTCTTCTCTTGCTCTTATTGTAGCAGCTCCTTCCCCCCCCTCATGCCCCCAATTAGTTCGGGAGTTCATGCCATTTCCATTCCTGGGGACCATTTAACCCTTAGAGTCCTTCATGTTTCCTAGTTTCTTTGGTGAAGAGCATTATATACTGGTAGTCTTTTGTTCTATGTCTAAAATTCATATATCAGTGAGTACATACCTTGCTTGTCTTTTTGTGACTGGGTTACCTCACTCAGGATGGTTTCCTCTAGTTCCATCCATTTGCCTGAATTTCAAGATTCCATTGCTTTTTTCTGCTGAGTAGTACTCCATTGTATAATGTACCACATTTTCTCAATCCATTCTTCATAGAGGGGCATCTAGGTTGTTTCCAGGTTCTGGCTATTACAAACAATGCTGCTATGAACATGGTTGAACATATGTCCTTGTTGCAAGTAC